>NC_044905.1:15268334-15376095 GCF_001633185.2 Quercus lobata
TCGTTAGTATAATAGGGGAAGGAGAAATTGAATCATAGTAAAATTGTAAAAGAGGTCAGGCTATACCATTGAACTACAAAAGTCTTGGCCAGTGATGAAGTCATATGTAGATTAGGGGAGCCATGACCTCCCCAAAATTTTTGAAAATTATTTATTTGCCTGCCCATATGTTATAAATCTATTTATGATTAGAACCTTTAAAAAAATGCTATTCGGGCCCCTAAATTTTTTAAAAATGTTTAAATTCTTGTAGTGTAATTATGTTTATAGATAACACCCTAAAAAATTAAGTCATAACCCTCATAAAATATATTTACCCATAGGATATAAATATAGTATAAGTGTTTTATATGTGTGTGTAAAATGTAATATCTTTCCAGCTATGGTTCTTTCTTTTTTATTATGTCGTTTAAGTCTTTATTTTTTATTTTTTTATTTATCACGTTTGTACAATTAATGGTTCGATTTAATCACAATCTCGATCCAATATATTGTCAGCAAATTGCCAAAAAAAAAAAAGTATTACATCTAATATTCATATGACTGATAAATCTTAGTCATAGAGTACATGACATGTGACTTGAGAATATTTTTTTTTTATATATAATTAAAAATATATATCCCTATCAAAATAAAAACATAAAATTTAAGAATTCTTCAAATTATTCTACACAAATTACAATAACGCTATAAGTTCCAAATCCTATCATATATATATATATATATATATATTTAAGTATAGTATTTTACTCTTTAGATGTAGAGTAATTAAATATAATTTATAGAAAATTACATAAATATAAGATTAAGGTTAATAACAAATTGGGTTATGGGGGCTGTCAAGAAGCAGGAGCTGGTTGCATAGCAGTATTTAACCATTTTTACCATTTGAAAAAACAAAGTTAATGGCAGCCAATCAAATATATATATATATATATATATATACTTTTTTTTTTCTCTCTGCCACTGCTCTATGACAGTCTGACTCTTCCAAGGGGTTTTTTTTTTTTTTTTTTGTTAAGAAAAAAAATGATCATATTTTTAATTTGAGAAATGTTGACACCACAAAAAAACTGCATAATTATTACAAGTTGTAAATAGTAGAGATATAAACCCATATAGATTAATTATTTTTTGTTTATTACCCAAAATCGGTGAATTATGATAAAAATTGGGATTATTTATTTATTTATTTATCTTTTTTGGTGACACTGACAGTTCTCTATTTTTAATGGAAAATTTTATAATACTTGGCACACAAATCGTGCGGAGTTGTGGACCATACCATGGAATTGACCGGTTAACAGAAAGATGATTTGATTACCTTTATAATCTCTAGACCAGCGGAGTTACCTACTTAGCGAAAATAAATAAAAGAACCGGAGTTACCATTCCAACCTCATGTACGTTATTTGATAGGCAGACCAGATCAAACATCCCTAAAAAGTAAAGAATCTGTTTGTAACCATTAAAACCTTTAAAAAACAATATTTGCGATCTTATTATTTCTGAAGTATCGTTCACAAATCAAAAGTCAATTTTTTTTTTTTTTTTATAACAATAATATAAATATATAGGTATAAAACTTTTTCTTAGGAAAAAATATTTTGTATTAAATAATATCATATCATACATATTAAAATCCAATAAATAAGAGATGTGGTTGCACAATTTTCCTGGCCCAGGCTCTATTGGTTAGGCCTTGGTCCAAAGCACAACCCACAATAAATGTTTGTAGAGAATGGGTTTAAGAACTTGGCCTCAGTGAGCCTAATCGGTCTGATGCATGGACAATATTGATACCGAGAATGAAAAACACACAAGTGGAACTCCCTCTCCCTGATTCTATTTCGTTTTGCTCTTCATACAGTTTTTCCGTCCTCTTTCTTTGAGGGACTCTCTTACATTATATAGTTCCTCTCCTCTCATCTCAACCTTACACTTGTTGATAATCTAAGCATCTACTTGAGCACCTGTCCCATCAGCCGCCCCCATCACTCCCTTTGTGAGTTGCAGAGGCCAAGGTAGTACTGTTCAGGGGTCTTTTCCTCATTAATGCGGCCAAGAGGGTGGTTGGGGCGCAATTAATGTGGTGGTAGCTTCTGTCAGATATTTTGGGATTTTATTCATTTTATATGTTGGTAGGATGAACGGGAGTGAATGGGGAGAGTTTTTGTCCGGGCTTCGTGGTGTCCGAGGAGGAGTTACTCCTCGGACAAATTTCCTTGGCTTCATTGTGATTGAGCAGCATTTCACACGTGGTTTTTCTTTATACAGGACGCTCCTCGGACGGGCCTGGCTCTGGGATAGCCCATCATCTTTGGGCCGGACCCCACAATGGCCCCTCAAAACTCCGGTTTTTATCTCCCTCCGAGGAGAAAAAGTGGGGTTTTGATGTCAGTGGAAAGATAGAAGTAGGGAGAGTCGTTGAGGCGCGCGTGCGAACCGCTACTTTTGACGCGCTCCAATTTACGAGGCGCGGCCATTAACTTCTGGAGGCGTTATGTTCCCTTCATCCAACGGTGTGGTGTGGATCGAACGGCCATCATTTTTTCCGTATTTTTAGGCGGGAGTGATCTTTTCTCTTTCCTCTCGTCTATATAAGAAGTCAGAGGGGTTCAGTTACTTTTTTATCTGCGTTTCCTAAACCTCCAAAGGCTCCAGAGAACTCCAGCGCCTCCCAGGGATACACGAACGTTTGCGTCCGTTACGCCATTTTGCCGTTTCTGTGAAGCGTTTTGCCCCAAAGGAGATTTCCAGGCGATCCTTCGAGCGTTTAGTGAAGGTACCGGTACGTTTCGTTCATCTTGTCGTTTCAATTCCATCCTCGGACTCTGCTTTTCTTCTCCGTCTTTACTTTCGTTTCCTCAGTTCGGTTCAGATGGGTAGATTTCAGAAATTAGTAAAAACTCCAGCCGCTATGGAGGCCTTTAGGGCTAAATACCACATTCCCCCGGGGGTTGGGCTGCAGTACTGTCCTCTTGAAGGAGTATTGACAGATAGGCGTCTGGGAGAGGTCGTTATCCCCATGATTGCTTTTATAGAGGGAGGGATGACACTTCCCATGCGTAGGATTACAAGGGAATACCTGTTCAACCATAGGTTGACGCCGTATCAGTGTGCCCCGAATATGTTCAAGATACTAGGATGTGTAGATGTCTTAAACGAGCGGATGAATCTAGGCCTCACTTGGCATGATGTGGTCCATCTGTATGAATTTCACCGCATCGGGGAGGATGGGTACTATCTTAAGTCCCGGAACGAGGATGTTAGGTTGATCTCCTGTCTCCCAATATCCAATAAGACCGTGAAGAATGACTTCCTTATTGCTTCTGGGGAGTGGTTTAACGGTATTCACTGTCCAACTCGGGCAGGAAACCCAGGTGCGGCGTTTTTAGGATCGGTCCTTCTTTTTTTTGGGAAGGATTTAGTATAGGGGGGTTATCATATATATTTCTTTGTTTTCCCTGTTATTGGAAGATTTTGTGAACTGACCCTATTTTTCTTGGTTGTTTGCAGATAAGGCTCACGTTGCTCCTCGGATAAACTTTGTGAACGTGCCAGCGTTGAACTACCTTCTTAGGTCGGAGATCTACGTTTCCGAGGACGGGCAGTTGCGTGCTGCCCATCTAGTTCTGGGCTATCAACCTTTGAGCAGCGCTTTCCAAGCTATCGGTCACGCCATAAGGGCTGGTAGTCCGAGGTTGGCTAGAATTGACGTGTCCCGGGACGGGTTCTTAGCCGAACACGATCTGCCACCAGTTGTGTTGCCCGGTGTTAGAGATCCCTACCTGGCCGAGCAGCTACCTCCGCCGAACGAGCCTGGTGTTGCCGTTCATGCTGAAGAGGAGGCTGAATCATCTCGTCTTTCCCTTGAGGACGAAATAGACGAGTTTCACTTTGAGGAGGAAGTTCAGCAGACCCCCTTGGTGGAACTTTCCGATCCTGAAGGAGAGCGGGATCGACATTCTGCAGTAGGTGCCCCTCCCATTGTTATCTGCTCGGACGATACTTCGGACGAAGAGACACAGCCAATGGCAGGAAAGGGAAAATCCCTGAAGGAACTGATGGCCTCCCGAGGGAAAGGTCAGTCATCGAAAGGACCCTCCCCTTCAAAAGCCAAAGCCCTTCCTCCTGTGGTCCCTCAGGGCGTTTCCGAGCCTGGCCTTAAGGTTAATCCGGATTTGAAGAAAAGGTCGGTTGACATCCCCGAGGAGGGTGAGGTGGTTGCTCAGCCGACCAAACAGCAAAAGACCACCCGTGCCCCAAGGAGCAGACGGGGCAGCTCCTCGGAAAGGCGGGACGAGGAGGACACTGCTGAGGTGCGCGCCACTCCGCGCACATGGAGCCCCAAGTTGGAGCTGGATGGGGTTGCCATCCCCTATAACACCTCGGTCCGTGAGTACAACCGAGGCCGGGCTGGTTACGTGGCCGAGGCCCTAGAGCAGCCCCTGCTCCTTCCTCGAGATATGGAAGCTTATAGGCGATTCTCTCAACCTGAGCTCTTCCTATCCCTCAAAAGGGATCTTGCGATGGTAAGCAATCCTTTCACTGTTTCATTGGTTTATTTGACCTTGTTTGATTAAAGCAGTCTTGTTTCTTTTGTAGATTACCCAGCAGGTATTTGTGGCTGAGGAATTTTGTCGCGGTAATAGCAACAGGGTTGAGGTCGAGAACCAAGCTCGGGCGGAGGTGGAGAAAGCCTTGGGGTCCCTCAAGCATGATCACGCCGAGCTCATGAATAAGTTCAAGGACTCGGAGAACTAGCGCAAATTTGCGGAGTCTGGTTTGAAGAATGCCAAGACTCAGGCAAAGGACCAGCGCAAAGAGCTGTTCACGACCCAGCTTAACCTTGCCACTGAGAAACAAGCGGTGCAAGACCTCAAAGTTGCACTGCGAAAAGTTGAGGACGAGCTGCAGCGGGTCAAAGAGGAGGCACAGCTGATCCGAGAGGCTACAGAGGCTGAGAAGAGTGCCGCTCACCAGCTCGGGGCCGAAGAGACGGAGGCTAGGCTATCCGAGGAGATCCCCGAGGTATGCCGGGAGTATTGCAGCATCTCATGGGTTCGCGCCCTTGATGCCGCAAGAGTTCCTGCCGATTCGGCGCTGAGACAGCCCGAAAGCATCTTCTACCCTCCAGAGATTCGAGAGCGTCTTGAGGGTGCCCAAGCGATATCCGAGCAGGAACCGATGGAGCCCGAAGCCATCCCTGTGCCTGATATGGCGAAGGGTCCTGCCGGGGACTCTTCCATCGAGGTTCCTCCCCCTCAGCCCGAACAAGCAGAAGATCCCCCTACTAAGGCTTAGCTTTTCAGTTTCTTAGCTCTCTTTTTTTTATGAGGGTCGTCCTAGTTTTTGATCATTTTGTAAGGACCTCTCTTTTTGATGAACTCGGCATACTAATATTAATATAAAGTGCTCGCTTTGCTTACTTGGAATGTATGTTAGTAACATTGTTTTTTGAACACTTGCAACGATGCGGATATGTGTGAACGGCAACAGAAAAATGGGTTTTTGAGCTGTCCACTTGTGGGTGGCAATGGTGCCAAACTGCGCGCCTGTGCTAGGATGATTTCCTTTAAGTAATAATCAATCAACCTATCATGAGTAATAATTTCCCCCAAGTCTGTGGTCCGAGGAGCCATGCAGGACTTGGGTTCTGTTTAAAACTATGAGTAGTTGTTTTAAGTATTAATTTCCCCTTAGTCTGTGGTCCGTGGAGCCATGCAGAACTAGGTTCTGTTTAAAACTTATAAGAATCGTCATGAGTAATAATTTCCCCCAAGTCTGTGGTCCGAGGAGCCATGCAGGACTTGGGTTCTGTTTAAAACTATGAGTAGTTGTTTTAAGTATTAATTTCCCCTTAGTCTGTGGTCCGTGGAGCCATGCAGAACTAGGTTCTGTTTAAAACTTATAAGAATCGTCATGAGTAATAATTTCCCCCAAGTCTGTGGTCCGAGGAGCCATGCAGGACTTGGGTTCTGTTTAAAACTATGAGTAGTTGTTTTAAGTATTAATTTCCCCTTAGTCTGTGGTCCGTGGAGCCATGCAGAACTAGGTTCTGTTTAAAACTTATAAGAATCGTCATGAGTAATAATTTCCCCCAAGTCTGTGGTCCGAGGAGCCATGCAGGACTTGGGTTCTGTTTAAAACTATGAGTAGTTGTTTTAAGTATTAATTTCCCCTTAGTCTGTGGTCCGTGGAGCCATGCAGAACTAGGTTCTGTTTAAAACTTATAAGAATCGTCATGAGTAATAATTTCCCCCAAGTCTGTGGTCCGAGGAGCCATGTAGGACTTGGGTTCTGTTTAAAACTATGAGTAGTTGTTTTAAGTATTAATTTCCCCTTAGTCTATGGTCCGTGGAGCCATGCAGAACTAGGTTCTGTTTAAAACTTATAAGAATCGTCATGAGTAATAATTTCCCCCAAGTCTGTGGTCCGAGGAGCCATGCAGGACTTGGGTTCTGTTTAAAACTGAGTAGTTGTTTTAAGTATTAATTTCCCCTTAGTCTGTGGTCCGTGGAGCCATGTAGAACTAGGTTCTGTTTAAAACTTATAAGAATCGTCATGAGTAATAATTTCCCCCAAGTCTGTGGTCCGAGGAGCCATGCAGGACTTGGGTTCTGTTTAAAACTATGAGTAGTTGTTTTAGTAGAACGGCCAGCAGCGGATATTAATGAAAGAAAATGTATGCCAAACCATTCTCATTAATAACAATATCTTTTGAGGTTATTTACATTCCATGGTCGAGGTACAGCTTTTTCATCTAAATCTTCTAGGTAGTAGGCGCCTATTCCGGCCACAGACGTGACACGGTATGGCCCCTCCCAATTGGGCCCCAACTTGCCCCAAGAGGGGTTTTTTGCGCTCCCAAGAACCTTCCTCATCACGAGATCACCTGGACCCAGGGGCCGCAGTTTAACGTTAGCATCATACCCTTGTCTCAGCTTCTGGTGATAATGGGCCATATGAATCATAGCTTTTTCCCTTCTTTCTTCGGTTAAGTCTAGACTATGTTCTAATAACTTATCGTTATTGCTTGGGGGAAACGATTTAGACCTCAATGTGGGAAAGTTGTTCTCGATGGGGAGTACGGCCTTAGCCCCGTAAGTCATCGAGAAGGGAGTCTCACCGGTCGATCGTCGCAGCGTTGTCCGATAGGTCCATAAGACGTGGGGAAGTTCTTCTATCCATCTCCCCTTAGCCTCATCCAGTCTTTTCTTTAGTCCGCTCACTATGACCTTGTTCACGGCTTCGACCTGCCCATTTCCTTGAGGGTAAGCGGGGGTGGAATAGCGGTTAATGATTCCAAACCCCTGGCAGTATTCCCTAAAGTTCTTACTGTCGAATTGCAGACCATTGTCGGAAACGAGTGTGCGCGGAGTCCCGAAGCGGGTGATGATGTTCTTCCAGATAAATTTTTGGGCGTCCACGTCCCTAATATTGGCCAAGGGTTCAGCTTCCACCCATTTAGTGAAGTAATCAGTTCCGACTATTATATATCGCTTGTTCCCCGCGGCTTTGGGGAAGGGTCCGACCAGATCAAGGCCCCATTGCGCGAACGGCCATGGACTAGAGAGGGGGTTGAGAACCCCTCCGGGTTGGTGAATATTCAGGGCGAATCTTTGGCACTGGTCGCACTTCTTAGCATATTCTTGGGCCTCTCTTTGCATGTTCGGCCACCAATACCCCTGGGTAAGTGCCCTATGTGCTAACGACCTTCCTCCGGTATGACTTCCACAGATCCCCTCGTGTAACTCTTCAAGTAGAGATTCGGACTCTTCTGGATGCACGCAGAGCAGGTACGGTCTAGAGTGGGAGTGCCGATATAGTTTGTAGTCTTCCGATAGCCAGAAACGAGGAGCATTCCTACGTATCTTCTCGGCTTCCAATTTCTCCTCTGGCAGGATGTCGTTTTGAAGGAAGTTTTTTATGGGGTCCATCCAGCTGTGACTCCTTCTGATCTGATGGACTCCGGCCGGGCTTCTGCAAATAAGACTTGCTTGGGCTAGGTCTTCGACCAGGATCATCCGCGGCAGATTATGTGCCGAAGACGTGGCGAGAGTGGCCAGCGAATCCGCGTGGGTGTTTACACTCCTGGAAATGTGCGTCAGATTGAAGGATTCAAAATTCGCTTGCAGCCTTTTAACCTGCCCCAGGTACTCTTGCATCCTAGTGTCTCGAGCTTCCAACTCACCCATCACTTGTCCGACTACCAGCCTGGAGTCCGAGAATGCTTTTATTACTCTTCCGCCCAGCCTTTGAACCATCGTCATTCCTTGGAGTAAGGCTTCGTATTCGGCTTCATTGTTGGTAGCCGAGAATCCGAGCCTCAGTGATTTTTCAATGACGGCACCATCCGGGGATATTAAAACTATCCCCACTCCAGACCCTCTTTGGTTGGCTGCGCCATCGACGTAGACGTTCCAGTGCATGGTCTTTGTTGAAATCGCACCAACCGATTTTCCATCCATGTCTTTCTCCTCAGTTATTGTTTCTACAGAGGGCTCGGCAAACTCCGCCACCAAGTCCGCGAGAACCTGTCCTTTGATGGAGGATCGGGGCATGTATTTAATATCAAAGGCCCCCAAAAGTGCGCTCCACATGACGATCCTTCCGGTGTAGTCAGCGCTTCGGAGCACTGCTCTAAGGGGAAGCTGAGTCAGAACGATGACCGTATGCGCCTGAAAGTAGTGAGGAAGCTTCCGGGTCGCGTGCACTATCGCCAAAATTGCCTTCTCTAAAGGTAGGTACCGCACCTCGGCCTCATGTAATGATTTGCTCACATAGTAAACCGGACGCTGCACCCCATTATCATCACGTATCAGTACCAAGCTTACGGCATGAGGAGCCACCGCGATATATGCAAACAGCACCTCATCTGTCTCAGGGCTGGACATGATGGGTGGTCGGGACAGGTAGTCCTTAAGCTGTTGGAAAGCCTGAGCGCAATCCTCCGACCATTCGAACCCTTTCCATTTGTTTATCAGAAGGTAGAAAGGTCGACATCGGTCCGTCGATCGTGATATGAACCGGTTTAGTGCCGCAATCATGCCAGTGAGCTTCTGCACTTCCTTCGGATTCCGAGGAGACTGTAGGTTGTTGATGGCTTTGATTTGGTCGGGGCTTACCTCTATTCCCCTGTGGGTGACCATGTACCCGAGGAATTTCCCAGACCCGACCCCGAATGAGCATTTGGAAGCGTTCAGCCGCAGCCGGTGTTCCCTTAGGATAGCGAAGATCGTTCCGAGGTCTTTCACGTGCTCGAAAACCCTTTTACTCTTCACAACCATATCGTCTATATAGATCTCAATGATCCTGCCCAGCTGTGGCTCGAACATTCGGGTCATCATCCTTTGGTAGGTTGAGCCGGCGTTCTTCAGTCCGAAAGGCATTACCTTATAGTGATAATTTCCGATGGGTGTCATGAAAGCCGTCTTCTCTTGGTCTTCCGACGTGAGGGGTATCTGGTGATATCCCTGGAAAGCATCCAGGAGACTCATTCAGGGGTGGCCTGCGGTTGCGTCCACTAGTCTGTCAATTCGAGGCAGGGGGAATGGGTCTTTTGGGCAGGCCTTGTTTAGGTCCGTGAAATCCATGCAGACCCTCCATTTACCTGTCTTCTTCTTCACCACCACAGTGTTTGCCAACCATTCAGGGTAAAAGACTTCTTTGATAGCCCCCGCTCTTTTTAGTTTTGCCACTTCGTCTCTTACGGCGCTTGCATGTTCCTTTGAAGGGCGTCGGGGTGGCTGCTTTTTCGGAGTGGCAGAGGGGTTGACGTTCAGGTGGTGGCAAATAAGGCTAGGATCAACGCCCGGGGCATCGTAGGCGTCCCATGCAAACACATCGATATTTCCTCTGAGGAATCCGACCAGTTCCTCTTTCTCTTGAGGAGACAACTCAGAGCCGACCTGAAAAAACTTCTCCGGATCGCTGTTGACAGCGACCTTGTCTAAACTTTCACACCTTATCTCCTCGGCTAGTCCATCGTCTTGCCCTGCCGAGGCGGTTGATTGCTATAAACTTTCAGGGGCCGAGGACTCGGCATGAGGCCGATGTAAGACGGCAGCCACCATACACTGCCTAGATACGGCCTGATCTCCTCGGATCTCTTCTACTTGCCCTCTGGATGGGTACTTCACTTTTTGGTGAAGTGTGGAGGTCACGGCCTCAAGGGCATGGATCCACGGCCTTGCAACTATCGCGGTGTAGGGTGAATATGCGTCGACCACAATAAAATTCACCTCCACCACTTCGGCCCCGGTCTACACGGATAGTCGGATTTGTCCTTTCGGCGTAACCATTCTTCCCTCAAAGCTGAGGAGAGGGGAATCATAAGCCGCCAAATCTTCTGGTTTCAGGTTCAGCCCCTTGTATAGATCAGGGTACATTATCTCTACCGTACTTCCCGAATCCACTAGCACCCTTTTTACATCGAAACCCCCAATCCTTAGCGTGACCACCAAGGCATCATCGTGAGGTTGAATAGTTCCTCTCTTATTCTCGTCCGAGAACCCCAGTATCAAGGAGCTTCCCTTTTTTTCCTTTTTGTATTCCTTTTGCCTGCCCTCGGAGGGGAGCCGATCAACAGCCAGCACCCTAGGGATGGGTGGCCCCGCTCTTCCCGGTGTAGCGAGGATGACGTGTATCGTCCCGGTGGGGGGCCTTAAGGTCACGTCCTTTCGAGGCTCTTGTGTTGCCTGGCCGGGATGGCCACTCGATGGGTGCAATAGGTGACGTAACTTTCCTTCTCGGACCAGCTGATCTAGGTGATTCCACAAATTCCTGCAGTCCTCAGTAGTGTGCCCATGGTCTTGATGGTAATGGCAATACAGGTTTTGGTTACGTTTAGAGGGTTCTCCAGCCATCTTTCCCGGCCACCTGAAATAGGGCTCATTCCTTACTTTCTCCAATACCTGCTGCACTGGCTCTCTGAATATGGCATTTACTGTTTGCGGGCTATTCTGCCCGGCTTGTCGTTTCGATCGCCGCAAAGTCATCTACTCCTAGCGTACTTCTGACCAGTGAATAGGTTCGTGCTGTTTTCACACCAATGTAATCATTTGAGTTTGGGGTGGATTGACCTTCTCCTTCCCTCCTTTTTTCTGCAGCTGATGCTTCCTCCACCACCTTTAATACTTGTCTATTCTAATCCCCCAGCTGATCAACTTGGCTACCGTTTACCAGCGAGGGAATTCTCAGGCCATGGTACGTGGGGAGGCCGCTTTTGAATGTGCTGATAGCGACAGCATCATGGTTATCATCCAGGTCATTATATACTTCCCAGTATCTATCGGAGTACGCTTTCAGAGTCTCTCCCTCGTGCATGGACAAGGACAATAGCGAACCGAGGGGCCTGGGGACTCTGGTGTTGGTGATAAAGCGGGAGCAAAAATCCCGAGTGAGTTGCTTGTAAGAGCTTACGGAATTTGTCTTCAGGCCGTTGAACCACCTCATCGCCATTGATCCCAAGCTGGACGGGAAGATTTTACACATGAGGGCTTCGTTTTGCGAGTAGATCGCCATCTTTTGGTTAAATTGGCTCACATGCTCTACCGGGTCTGATCGACCGCTATAGATGGCGAAGGCTGGTTGGTTGAACCGTCGGGGCAGCTTAGCCCCTTCAATTTTATTCGTGAAGGGGGACCTTGAAACCTGATCCAACGCCTTCTTCATGGCGTCGTTTCCCGACCCCTTGCCAGATGTGCTCTCGTACTTCCGCACAGGGCGCGGTTCCTTTTCGTAGGTAAAGGTTTCACTTGGGGGGGTCCTTGATCTCTGCCTGTAGCTCATATCCTCAGCATTGGAAGATTCGCCTGAGTCAGAGGGAGATTGTCTTCGCCGCGCGCGCCTTAACTCCCTTTTTAGGTTATCTATCTCTCGCTGCATGGCCTGGTGACTATTTCGCCGCTGGGACACGTGACTTCCTATCTGAGTGTGACTCTGGCTTGTCCGTATAGTATTCACACTTCCTTCACGATCTCCCCTGTGGCCGGGGTTGATGGGGTTATTTTGCCTCTGGGACTCGATGGGTTGTGTCCGCTGGGAGTTAGCTTGGTGAGGATTCTCCTGGTGCGATCCTGGTTCTGCCATGCCTGACCGTCGTGCTAGCTGATGCCCTAGTTCTTCCCACAGACGGCGCCAATTGTGATTGCACAATTTTCCTGGCCCAGGCTCTATTGGTTAGGCCTTGGTCCAAAGCACAACCCACAATAAATGTTTGTAGAGAATGGGTTTAAGAACTTGGCCTCAGTGAGCCTAATCGGTCTGATGCATGGACAATATTGATACCGAGAATGAAAAACACACAAGTGGAACTCCCTCTCCCTGATTCTATTCCGTTTTGCTCTTCATACAGTTTTTCCGTCCTCTTTCTTTGAGGGACTCTCTTACATTATATAGTTCCTCTCCTCTCATCTCAACCTTACACTTGTTGATAATCTAAGCATCTACTTGAGCACCTGTCCCATCAGCCGCCCCCATCACTCCCTTTGTGAGTTGCAGAGGCCAAGGTGGTACTGTTCAGGGGTCTTTTCCTCATTAATGCGGCCAAGAGAGTGGTTGGAGCGCAATTAATGTGGTGGTAGCTTCTGTCAGATATTTTGGGATTTTATTCATTTTATATGTTGGTAGGATGAACGGGAGTGAATGGGGAGAGTTTTTGTCCGGGCTTCGTGGTGTCCGAGGAGGAGTTACTCCTCGGACAAATTTCCTTGGCTTCATTGTGATTGAGCAGCATTTCACACGTGGTTTTTCTTTATACAGGACGCTCCTCGGACGGGCCTGGCTCTGGGATAGCCCATCATCTTTGGGCCGGACCCCACAAGAGATATTTGTGCAAAAATAACTACCTACTAACACATATTTTTTATTTGTTAGTGAGATAGTTATTTTTTTTGCAGACATTTCTCGCACTTATTAGATTTTTATATCGCTGACATAGTATTATTTAATATCAAATACATTCTTCCTTTCTAGAGACTTCAACCTCAGCTCTTACCCCCATCCTATAAAAATTTATATTTGTAGAGTGATTATCATATCAAGGATGCGTGATGGTAAAAGTCAAAATTAAATTTCCTTTCGTCCAATTCTAGACGGTTTTATATTTGTAATTTTTAAGCAACAAACTATTAAGTAAAAATAGACCTCATTACTTAGTATATTATGTGCAATATAACTTGTCTCATAACTTAGAACCTTATTCTCTAATTTTTGTGTGTATATTACTTAATAAAAAAAAAAAAAAAAAAGACATTTGTTAGTTTACATGAATAATACAATGTAAAGAATTTTAGCTAATTTCTCCAAGAGTGACAAATATTTTGCTACAGTGTACATTTTACACGGCCCTATACATTCATTTAAAGTAGTAATAATTTTCCAAAAAAAAATAATAGACCTTAAAGTGAGGTATTTGATAAAGGGGCCACATTAAAATCCCGTAAAAGAAAGAATCTGTTGACCAAAAAAAAGAGAGAGTATCTGTTTGTCTACATTAGCCCCTAAAAAAGAATATTTGTGATCTTAATTTTGGAGTATCATTCACAAATCAAAAGTCAAAATTTGATTTTTTTTCCTTTTCAATTCCCGAATTACATTATGCTCGTAAAAAGACCGGTTTCATTGGTAAGCAAGAACAAACTCTAATGAATTTTGTCGGTAAATATTCTTAAATAATAAAAATAAGTCTAAAGACATTTTTTTTGGGTATAAATATTTGAGATAAGAAGTTATGATTAATATGAAATAAAAATAATTTTAATGGCTAAAAGTCTTTTTTTTGTTTTTTGTGTTGAGAAAATGGCCAAAAATCTTATATCTTAATTAATTAACACATTCTAGTGTTTTCAACCGGGAGACATTTTGGTTTCAAAGCTCCCTCACTCTTAATTATCAAATTATAAAAAAAAAAAAAAGAAGGTGTTAAATCCAAACGAAAGTAGTGTCATACCCTTCAAAGATTATCACTTACAAGATTTTTTTTTTTTTTTTAAATAGTAATAGGTCCAAATGCGAGTAGTGTAATATATATTCATCAAATATTACTCCCAAGTTAAGATAAAAAAAAAAAAAAAAAAAAAAAAATCTAAGATACAACATTTTTACAATATTTTTATAATTAATCTTTGATATGGTTTGTTACGATTGTTGTGTGATGGTAGATGATGGACAAAACTTATGTACAATGTTTTAGGTATTGTTACTTAGGATTTTTTTTAAAAAAAATTTAGGCATATGGTTACTTAATTAAAAAAATATACTTTCATCTTATGAGAAAAAAAAAATCACAATTCTACTATAGTCTAATTTAAGTGTATATGTGTGTGAAGTTCCCTCTTGCGAACTTGAACCCTGACCCTTACCTCTCACACCCTACAAGAACTTATACTTGTGGAGTGACCATCACATCAAGGGTGTGTAATTGTTTACATAACATAATTTTAAAATAAGAACTTAAAGAATAGCATTTAAGTACATTACATATATTTTACCCATAATAGATTTAAGTGTAATTCCATTTATTCAAAGAAGAAAAAATAATAATATTACATCAATAATGACAAGCCGTTGCATCGTTAACATTAACATTATCTATATATATATATATATATATAAAATTGAAGCCTCTGCTGGCATCACAATTTTTCACGTCAACATAATATTTAAAAAATAAAAAATAAAAATAAAAATAAAAACAATATTTAAAAAATAAAAAATAAAAATAAAAACATTATAACACCTCAAAACCCTAGCAACCTTACCCCTTTCTCAAGTTGCCTCTGTTGGTATCACAATTTTCCACGTCAGCACAATATTTAAAAAATAAAAAATAAAAACATTATAACACCTTAAAATCCTAGCAACACCTCAAAGCCACAGTTTCTGCAAACTTTCTCTCTCCAAACGTAAAAATTCAACCCCTTTAATTTCTCTTTTTATTTTTAAGACTTATATAGAGTATTAGTGAGTTATGCTGATTTTGTTTTTTTTTTTTTTTTTTTTTTTTTTTTTTTTTGTATAGATGGTCATAATACTCCGGTATTCCAAGAGAAGTTTGTGTTTTAGTTAATTGAAGGCCTTAGAGAGATAAGTGTTGCAATTTGGAACAGCAATACAAAAGACGATTTCATTGGCAACGCAAAGTAATTACTTTGTCTCATATTTTTGTTTTTTGAATTGATTTTTGTGCTTTTTAGACCCTTTTGGATCAATTTTGTTAATTGGGTGTTTTTTTTTTTTTTGATAGGGTCCAATTGGGGAAGCTTCTTTCAAAGGGTTACGACGACCGCACTTAGTGTCTGTATACTAATAGTGGGGGGTAAGTGCTATAAATTACTAACCCTTTTAAGTGTATAATTTGTTTCTAAAATTATCTATAATATTTTGTCTTCCAAAAATTTTATCTCTTTAATTTTAGTATATTGTGTTTCTTAAGTTATAGACAGATTTTCTTTGTTTCTTATTTTCAATAATAAATCATTTTATTGCAATATCGGTAATTGTTTGAGAAATCCAATATGTTCATATCTCTATAGAACAGAGAATAGTAGAAGCCAATTTTATTACAACTACTTAAATTGAGTTGACTTAATTCCGTACAATTACAAAGTATAGCATGAAAAATAATGGAATTAATTGTTGTAATTTTTATTTTCTTTCCATGTTTTGAATTTCTATGTTTTTATTGTTGATGAGAAATTAAGGCTCAGTTGCACAATATGTGTAAATTCTTCAGAAGACTACTTTAAATAGTAAATCAATCTGTCTCTTACATTTGGGTATTAGTTAAAATTATTTTCAAATGATTGTACCAATAAAAGTGAATGTGTATAAATTTTGTTTATGAAAAAAAAGAAAAATCTATATTTACATTAATTAAAAATATACAAATGGATTTAAAAAAAAAAAAAGAATTTGCTATTCATAAATTAATATTTTTATAATTATTGATTAACAAACCGGTACCCTAGGGCCCTAGGCTAACGAGTAGAGTACCAAGACCCATAAAGAAAAAAGAAAGAAATAAAAGAAACTATAATTTCAAGCCGGCACAGACGGTGTGACTTTCTTATTAAAACCTGGTCTAACAAGTCACTTCTTTTAGTCAGTACGCTTCTTCTTCTTCTTCTTCTTCTAGTTTAATGGCTTTTTAGTTTTTAATTTTTAACCATTAATTATTAGTCTCGAGAAATCCCAGTACCCGAAATCAACTTGACGGGTCATCTAAAGACCCGTTTTTGCCATCTGGGTCGAGATTGAAAGTTGAAGAAACTTTTTTCTTTCGAAAACCTTATGGATTAGCGGTGATTAGTGAAAGAAATGAAGAATGTGGGTACTGAAACTAGTGGCTCTGAGTTGCATTTACGATGTGGGGCTTGGTTAGGTTGACTTTGTCGTATTTCTTGCTTTGTTTCTTTGTATTTATTAATGTGGTCTTGTTGAGGAGTTTGGAGTGAGTGTGTTTTTTTTTTTGATCATGGCTCGGCGTCATGGATGGGAACTTCCGGCACACACGTTTCAGGTGCATTGTTGTACTTACCTTTGGTAGTCTTAGGTTCTTGTTCTAAAACTTTGCTTCTATTTCTTTAGGGTCCTTTTGAAATTCTAACATTGGCCAGTTTTTGTTCTAAAACCATATCTTAAAAAAAAAAAAAAATTTCGGTTCCCCTTTATATATGTGTGTGTGTGTGTGTGTGTGTGTTTTTTTTTTTTGCATTTAATTCTGTATTTTTTTGGTTTAATAATTGTTACTATGTTTTTCTCATCAATTATGTTGAATTTAGTATGTTGTGTGTTTGTTTGATAAGTTTATCACTTTTTTATTTTTATTTTTTTTTATATAAATAAAATAGTTTTTCCAAATTTGTATCAGTATCTCATTGTGCTTCTTAGGATGTAAGTTTCTGTATCTATTTTTTCTGGAAAAAAAAAAGGTTTCTGTATCTATAAGGTACTGCTTGGACTTTTCTTTTACCTGTTTGGTTGCTTTTTATTTTTGGGGGTCCAGTTGCTCGCTTGTTGAGATATCCTAGAACTTGGAAATTTCGTTCATGTGCTAGGTTGCCTTGAATTCTGGGAAACAAAAATTTTAAGGCTGAATTGAACAGAAATTTCGTATTGTAGTTTACTAATTTTTTTTTATAATGATATGACTAACTACATTTATGGAAGTCTGATTTTTTAGCCTTCGATTACCGTGGTGAGGATGGAGATAATAAAGCAGAATTGGAATCATATTATATGTTTTTGGATTTTTGGATCCATGTTTTGGGATCCCTAACAGTTGGTTCATGGTATCTGCCTTCTATGTAATTTTGACAGTGCATAAACTAATACCTTTTATATTACCCCATCTGTACAGGTTGTGGCTATAACAGTTTTTTTCTTGCTCTCTGTTGCATATTATGCCTTTTTTGCCCCCTTTCTTGGAAAGGAAATCATCTATGAATATGTGGCACTGGGTGTTTATTCTGTCTTGGTAAGCACAGTCCAAAAATTTTCATTTATTCTTCATAATTCCATGATGAGTATTTTGCCATTATCTAATTACTTGATTTCCATTTCAGGCACTCTCTGTATTTATTCTTTATGTTCGATGCACTGGTATTGATCCTGCTGATCCAGGAATTCTGCTTGAAGGTGATAAATGATCTGCCTATAAATAACACAATGACACATATCTGCATGGTTTTTTTTTCCTTGGTGTAATTTAGTTTAAATTTTATTTTTTAAGGTTATGATTAGAGAAGTATTGAATTGGAGATTCATGTCAAGGACAATCATTTATTAAGTAATTTCAAGTAAATTGGATTAGTAATTGGGATGGTTATAACACACCTACATGTGTGTGTTGGACAATTCAAAAAGATTATATTGACTGATGGTCCTGAAAAGTTTTCTAAAAACAAATGGTTGCAATCGCTAAAGGATGCTAGAATTTTTACCCAAGAACCTCCTTGATAGGCCCAACCTTTGAATTTTTGCAACTTTAATGACAGTAGCAAGCATACACATTTCTTAACTTGAAATATAAGAATGATACTCTTTTTTTTTCTTTGTTGGTATACAAATGCATAAGTTTAGGGTATGAGCAAATCCTTATGCCTTTATTCTTTGCAATTTCTCATAGAAGCTACATGGTGTGTGATTATTATAATAGGGAATGCATCTTCTATTGAAGAACCCAGCAAGGTAGGATTAAAGGATGGAGGAAACTATAATAGGCATGGCTCGAGTTATTGTTCAAAACTTGGAGGTTTCTTTTGTGGTTTTCTTGTAAGAGAAGATTGCTACAAAGATGATCTTCTTCAACAACAATCCGGAGATGAGGATGCTTTATTCTGCACATTGTGCAATGCTGAGGTACAAGACTTTTCCTGGCAAGGTTTATTTTGATGAGATAAAAGAGAAGAAAAGAAGAAGTTCCATTTCAATTGCATGCAATATGGATTTCTTATATAGCACTACTTCCTCACAAACATGCTGCCAGACAAACGCACAAACACAAAGTTCCATTTCTACTAACTTTTGTTTTTTGGTTTCTTTTCTGCTTTAAACTTGTGCAAAGAAAGCTGGAATCAAATGCTTTAATTAGCAGGAAGGATTTAATTTAAAAATCTACAGCTTGAGTCTCTTCTCGTATTCTTCTTTGCATGTTAGAATTACACATCTTCGCGTAGACATTTCGTGTGTGAACAAGTTGCCAACTTGCCATTAGGGTCTTTATACTTTTAAAAACAGATTTCAACCTTTGCTTTTGTATTCAATGTTTGTGTGATGCTTGTTTTTGAAACATACTGTTGATGTACAAGAATGGGGGAGTTTCATTTTCATCACATTATATGGTGCTTTTCATTAAAAACTGGAATTAGTCCCATCTTCATTTACATACAAGATTACAGATGGAGAAGTTGTTAAAAGGGTCACATTATGTTCTCTCTCTCTCTCTCTCTCTCTAACTTATTAAAAATAAAATTATTGTTTATTTTTTTAGGTTCGCAAGTTCAGCAAACATTGTAGGAGTTGCGACAAATGTGTCGATGGATTTGATCATCATTGCCGGGTAAGCTATAAATTTTTTCTGATGTTTGTTCTTGTCAGTCTCTAACTCATGGACTTTAAGATCTTGAGTTGTATGGAAATATCCAGGAGTGTTTCAGTAATGATTTCATGACTTTTAAAGGTGTTATCCCTGGTTTTGATTAGTAAGTTTAAATATCCTGCCTATATCTCTTAGCTATTGTTTTGGTATGACTAAAGTTATCTGCATCTATGGTGCAGTGGTTGAATAACTGTGTGGGGAGGAAAAATTATATCACATTTGTGTGCCTCATGGCAATGAGCCTTCTTTGGGTAAGTTTTAAGATAATATGCTCTTTGGACTTCTCATTCTCCTTGGATTATTATTTATTTATTTTTTTTACATTCTCCAATCTGAACTAAATTTATTTTCTTGGATTCATTTATGTGAATGTGTAACCTGTTTACATGAGGTTTCTCCTCTATTTGTAATTAAGTTTTATTACTTATAAAATAGAATTTTTTGTGTGTTTATAACAGCTTCTTGTTGAATGCGGGGTTGGCATTGCTGTATTTGTCCGATGCTTTGTTGATAAAAAGGGGATAGAGAATCAGATATCTGAAAAACTTGGAGATGGATTTTCCCGGCCCCCCTTTGCTATTGTGGTGGTATGTTTGCTGCCTTGTTTGCCTTTAGGCTTCAGATTGTATTATTGTATATTTTAGATAATATTATGATTTTGCTCTTATCCAAAAAAGATGATATTATGATTTTATCAGTGGATTGGGTTTTGAGATTGCAGTAATATAGACCAGTATTGATCTAGTTCATATGATTATATGCCTGCAAGAACCGCCTTGGGCTGGCACCTATATCCATCTTGAGAAATACCTCATCAGGCATAGCCACCTGATTTTTCCTTTTTGGTGGTTTTATAAATTTTACACATTGGATTATAAGGAAACTGTCATAGAATCAAAAAGAATTTTTAATGTAATCATTAATGCATTACATATTATGCTCTTACCAAGTGATTCTATCAAAATGGATATGTGGGCCTTATTTTGGTTTCTACTCATGTAGTGGTCTAACTCAGATTTTGTTTATGGAACCAATATACGGTTTGCCTAGTGTTTGCCTCTTTATATAATCCCATGTAGCTTTATCTGTGTATAATGCATGCATTGCTTCTAAGTTATGTAGCCAAGCTGAAGTAATAATATTGCACTGAGACTTTTTTTTAAAGTTGCTTTTGCTTGAAATGTTTTAAATGCAAGTATTATCCCTCAATTTTCAGTTCAATTTTAACATGCTGCTGCTATGACTCACTTCTTTTGATGAATAATTAATTAATCTTTACATACTGTGGTGACAAAGGAATTATAAAGTCCTAAAAACCATGAACTTTATAATGATTACAGGCCTTATGCACGGCAGTTTCTTTTCTAGCCACTGTGCCTTTGGGAGAACTATTCTTTTTCCACGTGATTCTGATCCGAAAGGTGTGTTCTTTAAATGACCTATCCTCCCTCTCCACCTCTCTATTATGCATGTAGTGTACCATTTTTGTTTTTGCTGCAGGGTATTACAACATATGAGTATGTTGTTGCCATGAGAACACAAAGCGAACTGCCTGGACCGTCTTTAGATGGTGGTGATCAACAAAGTCTGGCATCGTCGCCGACTAGTTCTGCTGTGACTGCCATAAGTGGAAAAAGCTCTCTTGGAATGGGCTTGCAATATAAAGGTGTTTGGTGTACTCCTCCAAGAATCTTCATGGAGCACCAGGTATTGCCACATTTATTTATCATATAGAGGGGAGAAAGATCTAGATTGACTCTTTGGTTATATTTTAATAAATATGTTCCTGATGAATTCATGATTAGATTATCTAATTGTTTATTAAAAAGAAATTTTGGTTAGTCTTGGCATATTGGCACATGCATTGTTGTGCAGTCCTTCAATAAGGTGAATTTTATGCAATAATTTATTGACTTTGGGTCTCTGATGAACAGGATGAAATTATACCACATCTGGAGCCAGGACGCCTACCATCCACAGTGGATCCAGATGCAGTGCAGTCATCTGACATGGGGAAAAAATTAGGCCAGCGTCCAGTCCCAGTCCGAATCAGTCCATGGAAACTTGCTAAATTGGATTCTAATGAGGCAATTAAAGCGGCTGCAAAAGCTAGAGCATCATCATCTGTGCTTCGTCCAGTCAGTTCTCGATCTCATCCATATGATGCTGATCTTTTATCCAGTAGCAATGTGAGTGGAAGAAGCAGTCCAATCAGTACTGATCAAGGGTTTCACAACAGAAATGCTAGAGCTGGGACATCAAAATTATCTCCCACCAAGAGCTCATATCCACCAAGTCATGCCAGCAAGGAAGATACTGAAACATGCCATCATAGTAACAGTAACCTTAGCAGTCCTCAACTTTCCAACATTACACCTTCACCAATGGAGCAGCGGGTTTCAAACAGAGATCATTTGAATCCCATTTATCAATCATCAGCAGATCAATCTCCTCGGTCAATAACACAAAGCGAACAGATTGAAACTGTAGTTCACGAGAATTTGGCACGAAACCCTGTGAGAAATATCAGCTCGGGTCTTGCTGAAAACGTGGGATCTTCAGTCTTTTGGGATCAAGAAGCTGGGCGTTTTGTTTCCTCATCTTCCAGAGGTCTTGGAACGGAGCTATTATACACAGGTCCATCCATATTTTTTGGCGGTCCTGTTGTGAATGAACCTGCGACCAGCGGGACAAGAAATAGCAGCTCAGCGGGTGCCGGCCTAAATAGAGGTTCCGCAGCAAGTTATCAGCAGGGTAGATCACAGAGGGGTGGCCAGCTTCCTGTATTTGTTCCAAGTAATTCCCAACAAAACCAGTTCTGGTCTAGATTTCCTCGACCAAGCCACTGATTCCTTTTTCTAGGTACATAGAGCTAGATCCAGGAATTTTATTCTTCTCTTATTTTTATTTTTTAAACCTTTATGTGCAGATGTTGAATTTCTGTTCCATATTGCTAATCTGTGGGCTAACGCTATCACCAATTCACTCCAAGGGTAGTGATTTCAGTTTTTAATTATTATTATTATTACTACGTTCACTGTGTTCTGTTGACGGTGCACTGATCGTTGATCCGTGCTCTGTCAACAGTAGCCAGAGCAATGCGGGTGGCATGGCTCTGATCGGAATTAAACAGCTTTATGTTTAGCTTCCCAAATGTAATGTCCATTTTTGGTAAAAGGGAGTAAAGGATACTGTTCACACAAAAGAAGCTCCACAGAAATGGCATCCTCCTCCACAGTCAACACAAAAGTGGCAGGGAGGGAATCTAGGGCTCAACCAACAAAAGAATTGCGCAAAGCCCAATCTCCCCAAAGCGTGAGCTGCACCATTAGCTTCTTTTAAAAGAACCAAGAAAAAGAGAAAAAAACAAAGCAGTTGGACAAGCCAAAAATGTCACGTAGAAAGTCTCATTACCCTATTCACAAATGTAATATCAGAGTTTATTGGAAAAAATTTGTCTTCCAAATGGTTGGAAGGAATTTTCTTCAAATTTATCCACTATGTGTTGTTGAAAGAATTATCCACATGTACTTTTAGTTAGATGACATTTTTTATGGAGCACGTGACTTGTTTTAAATAATATACATAAATAGTTTTATAAATCACCACATAATGAATTGAAGGAGATTGTTTTAACTAGTTTGAAAAAAAACTTTATCTAGTTTTATTTTGGTTGTAACACTATATTTTTAATCTTTTGTTGCTTAATCCAAAATCATGGGTGAATGTGTAAGTCGCTTTGGTTTGATGTACAAAAACAAAATGCAGTTTGCAGTTGGAAGTGTACCCATTTTTATGAGCAAAATGCAATTCTCTCTATATATTTGTTTACTTTGGTCCGATATATAATCGGATTCACAAGTTTGTAGATCAAACCGGCCCTAATTGCATTACATGATTAGAATGCTTTTCCTCAAGAAATAAAAATGATTAGAATGCTCTGGCCGAATCCGTTTGATAAGAAATATAAAAGTGAGAGTACATAACAACAAGTCGTTGTAGTATAGTGGTGAGTATTCCCGCCTGTCACGCGGGTGACCCGGGTTCGATCCCCGGCAACGGCGAAATACTTTATTTTTAGTTTTTTAACTGCTTAAGCTATTGCGCTATTGCTTTTAACTAAGCCAATGAGATAAATAATATGTTAACCAGCCTGATTATATGCCCATCAAACTAGCAAAGGAGAAAATGAAAAGAAACTTAATTGGCGATGAACTTTTGGCCACATGCTAGGGTAATTTAATTCCCAGCCAATAATTCATGAGTTTTTATTATGAAGAGTAGTAAAAATTGTTTATAAATGTAATAAAAATAGTAGAAACATATTTTATTTTTCATTTGCTACGATTGATTCCAAATCTAGGTAATCCATATGCAACTATAACAAAAAAAATACAAATATTTGGCAAGTGGCTACAGCTATTTTGCCTCTTCTTTCTAGTTTCTACCGCATAACAATTTCATTCTTGCTATTCTAGAATAAACATGACTTAGTTTTATTTTTTGAGAATCAACGTGACTACATGTACAATACCAAAGATGACCAAAGTTAAGCCCCATTATCTTCAATTATGGTTTATGGCAACCAGAACCATTACCTGGTCCAGGCAAGTAAGTGCATGGATCAGGCGCAGAAGGTGGAACCAGTGCTCGATGTCGTGAAATCGACACCTTGACTGTCTCAAGGTTTGATTTCATGACAACAAGATGCCTTGCAGCTTCAACAGGCTTGCTGTTAAAAATCAGCAATGCAAGAAGCAGCGCCACCTTTACAAGGTTGAAGAAAGTAATTATTCCCGAAAACATGTTTTGCTTCAAGAAAAGGATGTGAATTCTATTTGTGTTGGTTATGTTATACAAGTAGAATGAGAAAAAAAATGGCTAAATTTATAGAAAAACATTGAACCGCGGTTCTCCATATGAAATGAGGACTATTGAGATAAAAATTTTTACTTCAATCTTAGTCACGCGGAGACATAAATATAATTAAAAAAAAAAAAAATGTAAAACCGCGGCAACGTCCATATTGAGATATTACATGATGGAAGTTTAATAGAAAATTGAATTTAAGGATACGTGTTTTAGCAAACATTTTAGAGAGTAGAAACAATGGTGTCATGTTTTGGGCGTGGCCGTGTAATTGTATTCAATTTTTTTTTTTTTTTTTTTTGAGAAGTCCATTTTTTTTAATTGGTGAAATTTAACATTAATATTGTTGAGGCTTGTGAGGGCATATTTGTTTGTTTGTTTTTTTATTTGACTAGGTACAATAGAACTATGAAATATGGAAATAATGAATCATTTTTTGTATTTTGCTAAATATGAAATAGATGTTAGTTTTTATTTTCATAATTTTTTTTTTTTGGTTTTAAGCTTTGGCCACCTCAGGTTTGAAACCTGGTTTCGTCTCTGTCTGTGATATCCAATTTGCTGATACATTGGAAAACTCTAGTTGGCTAGAGTTTAAAGTCAATAGGAAACTCTCAATGCCTATATGAAAAAAAGACAGATTTTTTCTACAAATTAGTTTGGATGAATTTTTTTTAATCCACTGTGTGGCGATTTAGCAGTCAACTAATTATCTATATAAATAGTGATTGCACATTCTTTTGTGGAGAAGATGATGTTTGATCAAAGACAGAAGCAGATGATTCAAGGCTTGTGATGAACTTCTCCGGAAATAACTTCATGTAAGATCAGGAAGACAAAAAAAGAACGAATCTTTTTAGTTCATATATAGGTGTTTATGGCTAAGAAGACTATATATAATTCCAATTTTTATTGCTTTGAATTTAAGATTTGCTTACAAATTTAAGTTTTTGATCATTTGCTATCCAATATTAGTTGTGGGTGTTTTTAGATCTATCAAACTTCAATTTTTTGTTGGATTTAGAACAATATGTAGTTTGATATATGAAAAAAAGTTTTATATATATATTGCTATTAATCCCATTGTAATCTCTTCTCTCTCTTTTTGGCTAAATTTAAGATGGGGATGTTAGATGCATTGAACATCCAATTTTGCATTGCACAGTGATTAAATTCTTTACATGCAAATTTTAATACTATGAGGTTCTCTCTCTCTCTAAAGATTCTATTAATAAGGCTAAATCTTTTTGCAAGGTGATTGTGTGACCAAAATTCTTATTTATATATTTGATTTTTTAATCAAAATTTTCCACTATACACGTGTTTTTCTTAAAAACACAAAAACTCTACGTGAACCACACTACCAGCCAATAAGTCTCTTGAGTTAGGTGCAACCATGAGCTTCTCAATTCTCTTATGTGGATGACAAATTTGAATGGCTATAACCATGAAATATTGTTTTGAGGGTAATCCATAATTATCTTATATTAATTTTTCTATTGTGTAGTCACATATTTTTTTATTTTGTTTCAATAAATTTTAGGCTCATGGGCTTCTCTCGTGTAAATCATGTCAATAAGCAATATTTGAAACTGTTTGACAAATTTCAACACATCTTGTTTGTTTTGTTTCAATAAATTATAGGCTCATAATCTTCTAATTCTTTATTTTTTGGCATTTTGGAACTTTTAACATATTTTTGCAATACTTGAAACTGCTTGACAAATTTTACCAGCAATGGTCATTTATTATTCTTTTGAGGGTAACTATTTTTTCTCTTATATTTCTCTATTCTATAGTCTCACACACACACACATATTGTTTCAATATTGTGAATGCTTTAAATCTTCCGAATCTTTAATTATATAATAGCCGAAAATGTTTGATTTTTCGTTAATCTTATAATATTTTGGTAAGTCATTTTCGAGGTCTTACAAATTTCTACATTACTAATATTTTTTAATTATAAAAAAAAGCCCCATTAGAACTTAAGATCTTTGGAATTCCAAATAGAGGAGTTTTGCATTTTTGGAACTTTCTCTTTTGTTCACATATATTAACATTTTAATTATTAGAGTTAGGGCTCTTTGAAACCAATTAGAACGGTTGTTCACATAAAAAATATATAAAAATTAGAACAATTTTTTAAAATGAGTCCTATTAGAACTTAAGATCCTTGGAATACTTGGATTAATATAGCAGAGATGAAGAATATATGGCGATCAAGTTTTGGCCACTTGCTAGGGTTTCATCCCAAACCAATAATTCATAAGCTTTTTATTATGAAGAGTAGAGACCATTATTTATAAATATAAATCTATGTAATCCATATGCAACTATTAAAAAAAAAAAAACAAATAAACAAACAAACATTTGGCAAGCGGCTAGGGCTAATTTGCCTTTTCCTTCTACTACATAAGAATATCATATATTCTTTCAATTCAAAATAAACGTGATTTTTTTTTTTTTAAGATCAACTTGACTATAGTCTACAACACCAAAGGTGAGTAGGTGACCAAGCTATGCTCCGTTATCTTCAATGATGGCAACCAGAACCATTACCGGGTCCAGGCAAGTAAGTGCATGGATCAGGCGCAGAAGGTGGAACCAGTGCTCGATGTTGTGAAATTGACACCTTGACTGTCTCAAGTTTTGATTTCATGACAACAAAATGCCTTGCTGCTTCAACAGGCTTGCTGTTAAAAATCAGCAATGCAAGAAGCAGCGCTACCTTTACAAGGTTGAAGAAAGTAATTATTCCCGAAAACATGTTTTGCTTCATCAAGAAAAGGATGTGAATTCTATTTGTGCTGGTTATGTTATACAAGTAGAATGACAAAATGGCTAAATTTATAGAAAAAATTGAACCGTGGTTCTCCATATGGAATGGGGACTATTGAGATAACAAAGTTTACTCTTTTTTTTTGCTAAATAACAAAGTTTACTTTAGTCTTAGTCACGCGGAGATGTCCATATGTTTTTTTATAATGTAAAACCGCGGCTACGTCCATTTTGAGATATACATGATGGAAGTTCAATAGAAAAATTGAATTTGGATACGTGTTTTAATGACAGCGCTTTTCTAAATTGGAAATGGGAGATAGTATGCCATGTGTTTTAATGCTTTTCGGCGTTCACCGCGTGGTAGGTCTGTGATATTCAACTTGCTGATATATTGGAATGCTTTGGTTGGCTAGAGTTTAGATATGATGATCAAAATGAAGTCATGAAGTATATGGTTTAATCACAATATTCCCAAAAGTTAAAGGTAAGTAATGATTTCTATGCATAGCAAATGCAATGCAATTCAATCCTAAAATACACGGTAATACAAATTTAATATAGAAGGTATAATGAGTGGTAAAAAGCCAACATCACACTAAAAAAATTAGAGCTTAAAAATCCTAGATAATCTAACAAGGAAAGATGTAATCTTTAATTAAGAAGTTAGATAATATGTATGCAACTTTAAACTGTATATAAAATTAACCATGAACTAAATTATAATATACCTACTCTAACAATAAAATTTACTGATAAAATAAAAACAGAAGAGGTAACCATAACTACAACCATAACTTGTATAACATTTTTTTGTTAAGACTCAGTGTCTACTGGAGCATTCTTGGTTTTGTGTCCCTTATTGTTTCGTCATCTTTCTTTTGTGGTAAAAATTATTTTGCGCTTAAATTTGTGTTGCTTACAACAGCTATTTTCTCCAGCTTTCTAAATCTCCCGTCAAAGGCTACCGGGCGATTCAACATACTCAACGTATTATCGTCTCTTTTCATAGATTTGGTCCTAAGTAACTTTGACAAATCTTCATTCTGCAGGTAGACAAAAGAATTTGTTAGTCTGTATAGAGTTTGTATATGTGGCTGTGCTACAGGTCGTTTATGTACATATTAGGATAAGATAGGATCAGCTACAAGTAGTTTAGCTAGTTAGTTAGTTGTTGAATACAACTGTCAGATTGTTAGGTTAGTTACAACTTTTCCCACCCAACTCTGTGTATATAAAAGGGGCTGAACTATATTATTGTATATACATTCTCATTCAATACAGATTTCATTCATTCAATCTCTCTCACTCTGTCACTCTAAACTACAATTTCACTCCAACATTGTTGAAGCTGTGTTTTAACATGGTATCAAAGCAGAGCTAATTTAGAGAATCTTCAATTTGGTATTCTTTGAGATTCTTAGTTCAATTACTCTGTTTTTCTTGCTTAGTGCTTTCTCGTGAATCAAGTAGAAATTCTCGATTGTATTTCTCTTGTTTCTGCACTGAGTTTTCAATTCTAAATCTTGATTTCTTTCTGCATACAATAGCAATTGAATTCTTGATTTAGGCTTTTCATTCAGTTTCTAGTTTGAAAATTGCGTAATTGTTTCATCAATTGCCAAGATCTTGAATTGGTTCTTGTTTCTTTGTTTGATCAACAAGTTCCTAAGTTGATTCTTTGTAATCAAGTAGTTTGGTTTCTGAAAGCAATTCTTGATTGTTTTCTCATTGATCCGTGGTTGGGTTTGTGTATCTTGTTCTCAATTGTCTCTGTTCTTGATTGAATCTTAATTGCAATTGCATATGTACTTGCTTGATTGCAATAAGAGATGGCAGAGAGTACTTCTAGTGCCTCTGTTCCAACCCTTCAACCATGGGAGAATACTTCTAGTCCATATTATCTGTCAAGTAGTGATAACCCTGGGATGTCACTTGTGGTTCAACACCTTACTGAAGAAAATTACAGTACTTGGAGTAGAGCAGTTCTTATTTCTTCAGATGCTAAAACCAAGATAGGCTTTATTGATGGTTCCATACCAAAACCACAGTCTGTTGATCATCCATGCTATGCAGCTTGGTGCAAATGCAATAGTACAGTTTTGGCTTGGTTGTTCAATTCAATCTCTAAAGATTTACAACATAGTGTTGTATATTTCAAGATAGCTAGAGAAGTCTGGCCAGATTTGCAATATGGGTATTCTCAGGGCAATGGTCCTTGGATTTTTGAGTTGAGATAGGAGGTTTGTTCTCTTACTCAAGATGCATTGTCCATTAATGCCTATAACACCAAGTTTAAGAGGCTGTGGGATAAGCTTTCCAATTATAGGACCTGTTCTTGTGGTTATCATGTAGAAGATTGCACCATGTCCTTCTTGATGGGTCTTAATGATACCCATGCAGCTGTGAGGGGTCAGATATTACTCATGGATCCAATTCCCACATTAAGCAAAGTCTTTTCTCTTTTGCTTCAAGATGAGAAGCAAAGAAAGGTTAGGAAGAAGTTTAATGCTGAATCTTTAGCTTTAGTAGTTAAGAATGGTGGATCTTCTGCTAAAGGGTTCACCAAAGGCAAGTCTGGTAGATCCCAATGCACTCATTGTGGACTTTTGGGACATGTAGTTGACAAATGTTATAAGCTACATGGCTATCCACTTGGATACAAGTTTAAGAATAAAGGTCAACAAGGTGGAAATCTTCCTTATGCCAATAATGCTGCTGTTACTGATACTTGTTCAGAGGAAGCAATTAGTCTCTCTAGAGCAGAATACCAGCAACTTCTTGGTTTACTTAATTCCCAAAGTCATTTTGGCACTCAAGCACCACATGATTCTGGTGATGATGCTCATCAGGTTGCTACTGTCATCACTCAACCTTCTATGGATTTTCAAGGGCATGAGATGTCAGGATCAGTTCTTCAACTAATTTTCAAAAACTACCCTTTCATTCTTTAGAATATTTTGTTTTCTCTTCACAACTTAGTTCCATTGATTGGATTCTTGATAGTGGAGCTATTGATCATATGGTGCATTCAATCCATTATTTTACTTCCGTTACTTCAGTTGTCCAAATTTCTGTTAGGCTTCCTAATGGAGATATGGCTAAGGTTACTCATATAGGCACTGTCAAATTGGCTTCTACTTTGATTTTGGAGAATGTACTTTGTATCCCTTCTTTTTCTTTCAACCTTGTGTCTATTAGCAAACTAACCCAATCTCCATCTTGTTGTTACATTTTTCTCTCACATTACTATTTTATTTAGGACTTACTGCCTTGGAAGATGATTGGGTTGGGTAAGAAGCAAGGAGGTCTCTATACACTGCAGTTTGCATCTACAAGTTTGCCTAGATCTGTCTCAGATGTTCTTTCCAAGCTTTCTTCCCTTAGTTTTGTAAATTCTATTGCTTTTTGTAATCCTAATTCTGTTATGAATAATACTAGTCTTTGGCATAGCAGGTTAGGATATCCTTCTATTCAAAAAATGTCTCTATTACAGTCTATTGTACCTAGTATTGTTTCATGAAATAATAATAAGACTTTTGGTTGTATAGTCTGTCCTCTTGCTAAACAAAAGAGATTGCCTTTTGATTTTCTACTCATATCTCAACTTCTAGTTTTGATTTAATCCATGTTGAGATTTGGGGATCTTACTCCACTCTTTCCTTAAATGGTTCAAGATATTTTCTGTTAACTGTGGATGACTTTAGTAGATGTACTTGGGTTTTCTTGATGTCTCATAAGTCTGATGCTTCTAATTTACTTCAATCCTTTTACAATATAGTTGTTACTCAATTTCATACTAGCATCAAGGTAATTAGGACTGACAATGGGCCAGAATTTGCTTTACCTTCCTTTTTATGCATGTAAAGACATTCTTCACCAGTTATCTTATGTTGAAACTCCTCAACAAATCTCCATTGTTGAAAGGAAACATCAACATCTTTTAAGTGTGGCTAGGGCTTTAAAATTCCAAGCTAATTTACCTCTTAAGTTTTGGGGAGATTGTATTCTTACTACCACTTATCTAATCAACAGAATCTCTAGTCCTTTGTTAAAGGATTTTAAACCTTATGAAAAATTACTTGGTCATTCTCTTGTCTATTCACACTTAAGAGCGTTTGGTTGCCTATGCTATGCTTCTACATTGACTAAGAACAAAACTAAATTTTATCCTAGAGCTAATGCTTGTGTTTTCCTTGGTTACCCACATGGTACTAAAGGGTATAAACTGTATGATTTAAGCTCTAAGACCTGTTTTCAGTCTAGGGATGTTGTTTTCGAAGAAAACATTTTTCCTTTCAAGTCTTGGGTTCTAAGTTTGTTACCTCCACTCTTGTTACTCATTCCATGTTTCCACCTCAGTCATGTGTTCCTGATCCACCTCAGACCAATGTCTCTGCAGAATTTTATCCTCCTTTCACTCTTTCTGAAGCAGCTGTTCCATTAGATGAATTTCCTAATCTTGTTCATCCTGATGCTACTTCAAATGAAGTTCCTGTCCCATCTGATCTTGTTCAATCTGGTCCTATCCAATCTGACTCCTTATCTCTTCCTGTTTCTGATATTGTTCCTCTTAGAAAATCCTCTTGGGTGCACAAGCCACCAACTTATCTTAGAGACTATCATTGCAATCTTGTTACTGCATTAGTGTTTGTCTAAGCTTCAGTCTCTCCATCAGATGATTCCTCTGCATCTAGTCCAGGTATCTTATATCCTCTTTCCTCTAGTCTTTCCTATGCCAAACTTTCTGATTAGCATAGAGCTTTTTCCATTGCTCTTACTATTCAAAAAGAACTTGATACCTACGCTCAAGCTCTTTTAGATCCTAGATGGAAAGATGCTATGCAGGCTAAAATTTATGCATTGCAAGCAAATCACACTTGGGTTATGACACCTCTTCCTCCTGGCAAAGTCCCAATTGGTTGCAAGTGGGTTTTCAAAATCAAACTAAAGCCAGATGGATTTGTTGAGAGATATAAGGCCAGATTAGTGGCTAAAGGGTACATCCAAACTGAGGGTATTGATTTCTATGAAACTTTCTCACCTATTGTGAAGTTCACTACTGTTAGAACCCTTCTTGCATTGGTTGCTGTTCAAGGCTGGCATCTCACTCAGTTGGAAGTGAATAATGCATTCCTACATGGGGACTTGCATGAGGAGGTCTACATGGTTCCACCTCCTGGTTTTGGCAGCAAGGGGGAGGTGTGCAAGCTTACAAAATCCTTATATGGACTCAAGCAGGCTAGTAGGTAATGGTTTGCCAAACTTTCATCCACTATCATTGAGCATGAGTTTATTCAATCCAAATTAGACTACTTAGTGTTCACTAGAGTCATGAAAGGTTCTATCATCATTCTTTTAGTTTATGTTGATGGCATTTTGATTGCTAGTAATAATGTGGATGCTGTGAATGAGTTCAAACCGTTCCTAGATAACAAGTTTAAGTTGAAGGACCTTGGCACTTTAAAATACTTCTTAGGATTGGAAGTAGCTAGAACCATTGAAGGCTTCTCTTTGTGTCAAAGAAAGTTCATCTTAGAGTTGCTCTTAGATACTGGTATGTTGGCCTGTAAACCCTCAAATGTTCCCATGGACCAATCTGTCAAATTGAGTAGTGCAAATGGTGATGATGTTCTAGATGCTGCTCTATTTAGGAGAATGGTAGGGAAACCCTTGTTTTTGACATTGACAAGGCTTGATATTAGCTATGTTGTCCACAAGCTAAGTCAATTTATGAAAGCACCTAAGATGCCTCATCTTCAAGCAGTTTATAAGGTTCTCAAATACCTAAAGATAACACCTGGCCAAGGTTATTCTTGTTTACACATTCTGAGTTACAGCTGAAGAGCTATTGTGATGCAGATTGGGCTACCTGTGTGGATACTAGAAGGTCTATTTCTGGATTCTGTGTGTTCTTAGGAGAATCCTTAATTTCTTGGAAGTGCAAGAAACAGCAAGTGGTTTCAAGGTTTTCTGCAGAATCTGAATATAGGGCTATGGCTACTGTGACCAGTGAGAGAGTATGGTTAATTGCTCTACTTAAAACTTTTGGTTACACACACAAACATCCAGTTTTCTTATACTATGATTGTAAAGCTACATTGTACATTGCTGCCAACCCTGTGTTTCATGAAAGGACCAAACATATCGAAATTGATTGTCACTTTATAAGGGAAAAGATAGAAGATGGAGTAATCAAGACTTTTCATGTTCCCACAAGGCATCAATTAGCAGATTTATTCATAAAGCCTCTCAGCCAAAAGCAATTTCTATACCTCTTGTCCAAGATAAACTTGATTAACATCTATTGTTCATCTTGAGGGGGAGTGTTAGAGTCTGTATAGAGTTTGTATATGTGGCTATGCTACAGGTCATTTATGTACATATTAGGATAAGCTACAAGTAGTTTAGCTAGTCAATTAGTTGTTGAAGACAGCTGTCAGGTTGTTAGGTTAGTTAGAACTTTTCCTGCCTATCTCTGTGTATATAAAAGGGGCTGCACTATATTATTGTATATGCATTCTCATTCAATATATATTTCATTCATTCAATCTCTCTCACTCTCTCTCTCACTTTAAACTATAATTTCACTCCACAATTGTTGAAGTTGTGTTCTAACATGGTATCAAAGCAGAACTAATTTAGAGAATCTTCAATTTGGTATTCTTTGAGATTCTTAGTTCAATTACTCTGTTTTTCTTGCTTAGTGCTTTCTCGTGAATCAAGTAGAAATTTTCGATTGTATTTCTCTTGTTTCTGCACTGAGTTTTGAATTCTAAATCTTGATTTCTTTCTGCATACAATAGCAATTGAATTCTTGATTTAGGCTTTTCATTCAGTTTCTAGTTTGAAATTAGAGCTTGAATTAGTTCTTGTTTCTCTGTTTGATCAACAAGTTCCTAAGTTGATTCTTTGTACTCAATAGTTTGGTTTCTGAAAGCAATTCTTGATTGTTTTCTCATTGATCCGTGGTTGGGTTTGTGTATCTTGTTCCTAAAGGGGCATTTTTTTAAAAATTTATTTTATGTGAAAAATTATTAATTTCTTCCAATATCCCAATGGTAATACTCGCTAAACATTTCTTTGCAAACCCATCCATTTGTGTTTAGCAAAGTCATCAATTTGATATATGTGTGTTTTTAACAATTTTAGCCTCAATTAAATTGATTCCTTTATATTAATACCACTATGAGATAATGCCAAAATCATGTAATACTAACCATGTTATTGGCATGTTAAATGAGTTTCATACAAAATATGGCTACATTGCTATGATGATTTTTTATATGCATAGAGTATTTTAAATATAATTTTTTTTAAAAAAATTGTAAATTCTAAATGGTGTTGTTTCTTTCAAATGCCTTATTTAAATTTCAAACAAATTCATTTTAAATCTCACTCAAATTGGCAGTCCTCAATAATAAGGCACATTTTAGGATCAATTCAACACGTTTTGGAACCTAAAACGACAATTGTTAGTGGGACATTCTCTTATTTTAAATATTAACTAAATAATATTTACATTTTGATTTTTTTTTTCATTAAAATTCTATTTTTCTTGCTTTTTGAGACACAAGATTAGTATTGATTATTATTATTTTTAAAAAGTTTTGCTCAGATTTCCTTTTAGTAATATTGTTAATTTACTTAATCTTTCTTGTGATATTGTCAATCTTAAGTAGGATTTTATCAATTTTAATTTTGGATTGCTTCTTTTTGTATACGCAAATGTTAATGTATTGTTAGTTAATATTTTATAAGCAATATGTGCATTAGAAAAAAATCTAACATTTTTACATTACTTAATATGCTAATTGGACTATTTTTTATCCATTTACAAAATGTATTTTAAAATTTTAATTATAAAAATAAATGTAAACAATTTACTATAAGAGTAAATATTATGTTTGAGAAGGTCACCGTCACTCTTAGTAATATTGAACTTTAAGTGCTAAACAATAGATTTCAGTAATGAATTTATCCGTAAAACTATTAATTATAATGTTAATTTTGATAAAGAGTAAAATTTTTGGGAGATTGAAAATTATGACACTCTTAAACCACCCCAAACATAGTAAACTGTATTAATAGAATGAACAAACATTGAAAAAGAATATAATATTTTTAAAAATAATTTTTATTCATTAAATTTTTAGGCCTTAATTAAATTTACATTATAAGATCAATAGACAAGACATTCTATTCGGCAATAAAAGGAATTTTTTTTTGCTAGCTGAGATGACTTACCTCTTTTTAAATAATTGTTTTTTGCAATATATAGTATAAGACAAATAAATATAATATATTCTACTATAGGGGACTTAAGCAATTGACTAAGGCTGGGTTTGGATTCAGCTTTTGCGTTTTACATTTGCGTTTTCAGCAGTTTTTTTTTTTTTTTTTTGAGCCGGTTTTGTTGACTTTTCCACAGTGAACAGTGCATCCGTGCACTATTTACGGACTCACAAATTCCACTTTTCAGCAACTTTTTCATTAAAAATGAGTCCCACGGCACTATTTACACATTTAAAAATTATTTTGCTACAGTGTTTTCAGTTTTTAGTTTTCAGTTTCAGCAAAATAAGTTCTATCCAAACAGACTCTAAATGACCTAATAGTTGTGCCTAATAGTTAAGCCACAATAGCTTTAAGATTTTGAGAGGTAAGAAATTCTTCTTCTCCATTTCCATTTCTATTTATTTAAATTATGCTGTATATTTTTTTCACTTTAATATATATAACCAATTGATAGCCTTTATTTTCTATTTTATCTAGAATTTCATATAGTGGCTTATACTTAAATTTGTTTTTTTTTTTTTTTTTTTGACATTTATAGAAGCAAATCTATAAATTGATGTATTTTGAGTGCTAATAAAAATTGGTATATTGAGAGTTAGAAATTCTTATGAACTTGATGGATGAAATTAATTGATTGTTTAATTTTGTTAGTATTTTGAGTGCTAATTTTTTTTTTTTTTAATCATTTTGAGGGCTAACTTTAACGGATCAGAACATGCTAAGTGCTTGCTTTTTTTTTTTTTTTTGGTTATACACAGGGACGGAACCAGGATTTGAAGTTGCGGGGGGCAAAGTATAAACACAAAAAAGTTTATGAAAATCAAAACTAACATTTACTCCAGCTTTGTTGAATTCCATCCCATTTATTAACATTATAATCTCATATTTTCACAATTTGGATTGATACTGATTTAATTTGTGGTGATTTTTTGGAATTTTGTTTGAAATTTTCATGAATTGGGACATCAACACTAGAGGCAATGCTGCATTATCAACTTCAAATTATTTGTAATTTTTTCTCTTTTAAAAAATCAAATATTATAGATAATTTTACCATCATCAACCATTCAAATAAAAGTTTCATTTTTTCCATATTATATAGCTCTATAGTTTCAAAATTTAGTCCAAAAAATAAACCAAACAAACATACCTCGCTACAACAACATTAATGTTAATAAATTATTTTCTAAAAATAGTTAATAATTTATAAAATAAATCTACAAACAATCGTTATCAATTAATAACATTTATTACTAATCACTATACACATTTGATTCATAGTTTCCAGTCCCACAGGCTTTACTTTTTTATTGTCATTTTCTATTTTTTTATTCTTTTTATTTTTATATTTATTTTTTATCTCATTTGTCCTTATTTGACCACCTTTTTTTTCAAATTCAAGAGTCAAGGATGACTTATTAAATTAAGTACACTGCTATATTTTTTTCAAAAGAGAGGGGGGGGGGGGGGGAATGGCCCCCCTCTGCCCCAACATCGGTCCGTCCCTGGTTATACATGTTTATAGCTAACTATCTAGAAAACCTTTGCATATAAGATAATTTAATATATAGTAACCTTTGAAATACAGATGTTACTCGCGTTGTATGTGCAAAATTCAACGGTGTGCTTATTAATTTTTAGATATGTGTCTCTCTTTTTCAGAACTAAGTACGGATATGAACTTTTAATGTGCACATGGTATAACATAGCATTTTCAATCAATTTGCTAGCAAGATATAGTTCTGCACCAACTTGAATATGTTAGAATGGAATGGAGAATATATTATGTTACCTCTTTAAACGATTGACTTGGGATTATTTTACAAAAACTGATCAAATCCACAGTTGGTTGGATATACAGATGCAGAATATCTTTCTAATCCACATATAAACCATATATAAATCGATTTATGTGTACTTGAAGGTTCCAACTGATAAATAAGTTTCAAAAGGGAAACAGTCTATAGAGTATACACATTCGGTATTATAATAAAAATTAACAAACCGCTCGAAAGTTAAAACACCTGAACAATGTATTGAAAGAAACCACAGCAAATGTATGAGCAAACATAAACTGCTACATGAACAAGACTTCATATGGGACTGGTACAATTTTTATTTCATTCCTAGCTACCTTTCATGGTTATATGGCATGCCTCAGCGGTTGGTTGCATCAAAGGTTGAAGCTTTCCCCTCGGGGACACAACTTCCGGATAGCGTGGGAGCATCGGTGGCACTTCCTCGTTGGTTAGGCTTAGGTTCAAGATGTCCTTCAGTGCCATAGGCATTAAGCTTGTAGTCCTCCAAATTGGAGTATTTTACGTAAGGACTACTCTCAAGAGGCAGCCCTTCCAGTGCTGCATTCTTCTGTTCTTTGGGTTCTGTCTTCTGCACCATTTGCTCATTGTTCTTAGACATCTCTCTCTCTCTCTCTCTCTCTCTCTCAGATCAAACATGAGTGTTACTTATGGAAGCATCAAAGTAATGATGTCCAAGAGCTTGCAAAAGTTCTGTCAGACCAGCAAAAAATAAGCCAGTTTGACCTGTTCTTCAGTGTGCTTCCCTCATCATTCTCTATTCTAAAGACTTCAACTTGCAATATGCTCCTTCCACCTGATCATCATGAAATATTATTGCCATTTGGCACATAATTTCCCACACATACATCAATTAAATTAACTCTTTGTCTGATTAATTGTAGTTGGGAGTGTTTTTTTTTTTTTTTTTGTGTGTGACCATATAAAGGATTAAAAGCTGTTTATATAAGTCAGAATCACACTATCAAAATTACTTTTACTAATTCTGTTAAACTAACTTACAAGTAAATGGAACGGGCAAGTTGCATTGGTACACAAGCTAAGATTAACGACTAGTTCGATTATGTCTAAACTACTGTTCCAATTTCTATGACTTGCTGGAATATTTGCACTTAATTTGAACCTTGAACATCAAGGGCCACTCAACCTTAGGCCAAATATTAAAAAAAAAAAGGCCTCCTTCACGATAAAATAAATTATATTTTTAACTTGTCTTATAGTATAGCAAAAAAATAATAAGCAAGATTCCTCACCCAGTAAAAAAATATAAAAAATTAAGGCCTCCTTTATTGCCAATATAGTGCATCGTCTATCACTAAAATTTTTGTTAAGATCCTAAAAATTCAATGAATAATTTTTTTTTTTTTTTAAATTATCTTCTTTCAAATGTTTTGCATTGTATTAAAATCAAAATTAATAGTTTTTAAACAAATTCGCTACTGAAATCCAATGTCCAATACCTGAAATCTGTTGTCAAGAGAAACGGTAAACTATTTCAAAAACATAATATCTATTATGGTATTAATGCTTTAGATTTATTTTTAGAATTAAAATTTGTTAAAGAAATTTTACAAATAGATGAAAAATAATCCAAATGACTTATTAAATTATATAAAAGGTTAGATTATTTTTCTAATGGAGTGCTTTTAAAATACTTAATAATAATACATGTTACAGTTGCGTCTACATAAATGAGTTTTCCAAAATTAAAATGAATAAAATCCTATTTAAGATTCGCTTATGGCTATATCACATCAAAAATAGTAGATTAGCTATATTACCGATTGAAAAAAGAAATATTAGTAGAAATTTAACATAATAACATTCTTAGAAGTAATTTAAAAAAGCAAGAAAATAGATCTAAATTTCGACCAATAGGGTATTGCTTTATCTGTTGAAGTATTAATTAAGCCCCAAAAGCATCAAAAATAAATTTTTTATCAAAGAAGAAATAGGGGAAAAAAAAAAAAAAAAAAAACTATTCGTGGGTTGTGCTCTTGACTGTTCGTTTTCTGTGTGGGAATTTAAGACTTAAGAGTCTATAGAATTTTCAAAGTTACAACTCATAGTCTCCCACACAAAAACAGAAAAATGACTTTCTATCTTTCTCTCTCAATAAAGCAAAACTGAAAACTAAAATAAAAAGACCCAAAAAAAAAAAAAAAATCAATCTCTGCTAACCTCAAATTTTCTTTGTGCTCACGGCTAGAAACTTTGTCATTCTCTCCATTTAAAGTTTTAAAAAGTGACTTTTTGAAGCTTTCATTGCAACTCCTTTTAATTTGTTGTGCTTCAGAGTTCAGGCTCTTCTCTCGATCAGGTTTGGCTCTAAAACGTACACTTTCATATTTGTTTTAAGCTCTCATACTTTTTCAATTTCTCCTTCTACGTGTAAGCTAGTAAAATTGTGCTTGATCTTGGCAATGGTGTTTTACTTTTATCGTGTAAAACACCACACTCTTCATTTACACAGATATATGCATGGCACAGTAGTATAGGTTTTATCCACAAAAGTAAAAGAATAGTAATATAATCTATGGGTCCACTAACCATGACAAACAAAGTTTCTTTTTAGACTGTTTGAAGATAAATTTTTTAAAACTTTTTATATATCTTTATATATGTAAATTTTAAAAATCTGACCGTTGGATTGAATGTTTTTAGTATATTATTTATTCTTGCAAAATTTCATGAAAATTAAAGTTCAATTGCTATTTCATCACAAATATTAAAATTTTAAGTTTTTGGAATCTAAAATTGTGTATATAAAATAAATTTATAAATTGAATAGTATATAATATTCAGTTTGAACGAAATTTGATATGTATGTTAAGAACATAAGAAACATGAAATTCAACAGTTAGATTTTCAAATTTGATACCCAAGAATGATTTATATGAGAAGTTTAAAAAATTTCTCTTCAAACTAGTTCATCAATGACATTCCTATTTTTGTTTTTGCTTTTTATTTTTAAATAAATTTTAACTTATTATATCTTTGTTTGTTGTTATATATATATATATATACACACACACACTAGTTGTTAACAAAGTTTTGTGGAAAAGAAAAAATCGAATAAATTTATAACTAATTACTAGTAAATAAAGTTAAAATAAAAATTAATTAAGAGATACCAAAAATATAGTTTCATTAAAATTTCAATCATATCTTTTTTGAATTTGGTTGCTTAACTCAATAGATAGTGTTAGTTTTAGTTGTATATTGTGTTATTTTATCAAATTCTAATTCATTGAGAAATGTAATGAACCGGTCTTTATTTATGCAAGTTAAGATTATATGATACTTTTATGGTTAAATGAAGCTACAATATATAGTGCATTTCATAAATTAGTTTCTATTATTTATTCTTGAAACTTTTTTTATTCTAGTTATTATAATTTTATTGATAGATCAGAATTTCTTCTTTTTTTTTTTTGGTAGTATTTTTTTAATTATATATGTTTACTAAAAATATCTACACACATCTAGATATGAACAACTTTAAGTAAAAAGAGAGAGAGAGAGAGAAAAAGAGAAGCACAGATTGGGTCTTCAAAATTTCTTTGGATAAATTTGTTACTAGCAATAAACACAATATAACTAAAAAAAAAAATTAGGGCAAAAATTTCACAAAAGAACTAGAAATCTTGCATCTAAAAAATAGAATATATATATAAAAGCTTCAATTTAGTTATATGGCTTTAGGCCCCAAGATGTATGGAGCTAGTCCTACTAGCCCTATTGAACATTTAGTATGGCCACAAGGTCCGAGCTTTATGTCCTTTCATATAATAGGAGAGCTGCATGCTTACTATGAAATCAGATTGTCAAAATTTTGTGAAAGTTTTGAAAATTGAGAGTTACTGAGTAAAGTAAAAGCTTGGTGATTTCCGAGTTTGCTTCTATCTTGCTTTTATGGGGACTAGCTCATGCTTACGACACTAGTGTGTTATCAATATCATGCAAATACCCAAATGAATAATGACCATTATTTTTTCATAAGCGGACAACAAATAATTGTCAAACTTCAAAAAAAAAAACAAATAATTGTCAAGCCTGTCAAACTGTAGGAATAACAAGACATTTTTCCTTTAAATTTCCTTTGATAGACAGCTTTTTAGCTATATTATACCTATAAAGAAAAAAGTACATACATTAAAGGATTTAAAGTACACAACAGGTGAAGCTAAACCGATAAAGGATTTAACTTTTTTTATAGATGTTAAATGATGAACTAATTAGTACTGCAGTCATTTATTATAATAATTAATGTTTACAGTCGTTTCTATTGAAAACGGCTAGTACTTGATATGATGTATGTTAAGAGGCAGAGACACAAAGAAGATGGGGTAGGAAGAGAGACACAAGAGGTAATAACTATTTACTTAATAAGATAATAGACCATCAATGACAGTTCTTGAAGGCTTGGCCTCTTTGTGCCCAAATAAGTCAGTAAGTTCTTGCTTGCCCTTTAAGGCTTTACTATCAGACTAACTGACATTTCCAGGTGGGGTTATTTCCCTTTGTAGTATAGTTTCACATTGCACATCACAATAACTAACAAGAACAACCTTTTAGAGGTTGCAAGTGGAAAATGTTTTTAAAAAAATGAAGGAAGCTTCATGGGTGAAAAAAAACAACCATACTACATACCGGAAACAAACATTGAATTTTATGGGACCAGATTGCCAACTTGCTTACACTTTCAATCCTGTCTCTTTCACAGTGAAAGAGAGTGGGAATACTAACGTTTATCTCTTATCCTTCATACAATCAGTGCAACATAATTGGTTCAGAAAAGACCAACAATTGCCACATTCATAATCAGTTGTGGCAGTTTCTCCACCTCAGAACTTTTCAACCTTCTTAGCTCCTTATCTTTTCTTGCATTCCAAGTTTCCAACCCTCTGAATGTACATTTAATATCATTACTTTCTAAATCATTTCTGCATCCACTTCTTCTTCTTTGCTTTCTCTAGTCTTCAACAATGGCAGCTGAGTACTCAGGCAAGAGGAATTCCAATACTCAGATCTTGGAAGAACTTGAGGCACTCAGCCAATCACTCTACCAATCACATACTTCCACCACCAGAAGAACTGCCTCCCTTGCTCTTCCTCGAAGTTCTGTTCCTTCAGTCCCATCTGCTGATGAGATTGGCATAGTTAAGGTTGAGGAACAATCCAAGAATAACAAATCACGAAGACGTATGTCCTTGTCTCCATGGCGTTCCCGGCCAAAGCTTGATGATGAAAGCGAGCATAAGGATAGTGTTAAGATAGCAAATCAGCCAGAGGTCAAAAGGTTGGATGAAAGAACAACTTCTTCAGCAGAGAAGAAGGGAATTTGGAATTGGAAGCCAATACGAGCTCTCTCCCATATTGGAATGCATAAATTGAGCTGCTTGTTTTCTGTTGAAGTTGTCACTGTCCAAGGCCTTCCAGCTTCAATGAATGGCCTTCGGCTCTCTGTATGTGTCAGAAAGAAGGAAACAAAGGATGGAGCTGTTCATACCATGCCTTCAAGAGTTTCACAAGGAGCTGCTGATTTTGAAGAGACCTTATTTGTCAGGTGCCATGTATATTGCAGTTCGGGAAGTGGAAAGCAGCAGCTTCAATTCGAGCCGCGTCCATTTTGGATATATGTGTTTGCTGTTGATGCTGCAGAGCTTGATTTTGGAAGAAGTTCAGTGGATTTGAGTCAACTTATTGAGGAATCTGTGGAGAAGAGCTATGAAGGTACAAGAGTTCGGCAGTGGGACACAAGTTTCAATCTATCGGGAAAGGCAAAAGGAGGAGAAGTACTTTTGAAACTGGGGTTCCAGATTATGGAGAAAGATGGAGAAATTGGAATCTATAGGAAGGCTGAGGAATTGAGGTCAGATAAATCTAAAATTTTCTCATCTTCTTTTGCCAGAAATCAGTCAAAAATATCCTTTAGTGTCCCTAGTCCAAAGATGTCAAGCCGAAAGGAAGCTTGGAGTCCTTCACAGACAGGAGCAACAAGAAGAGATCTTCAAGGAATTGATGACTTGAATCTTGATGAGCCAGCCCCAGCCCCAGCTCCAGCTCCAGCTTCAGCTCCATCATCCACTCCCTCTATTCCAAAGAAGGAAGAGCCAGAAACAAAGATAGAAGATCTTGAACTCCCTGACTTTGAAGTTGTGGATAAAGGAGTTGAGGTTCAAGAAAAAGAGGAGGATGCAGAAGGTCAATCTGAAAAATCAGTTGAAGAAAGATCAGTGTCAAGTGAGGTTGTCAAAGAAGTTGTGCATGATCAAGTACATCTCACAAGATTAACTGAGCTTGATTCGATTGCTCAACAAATAAAAGCTCTTGAGTCTATGATGGGAGACGAAAAAATTGTCAAAACGGAGGAAGAAACTGAATCACCAAGACTGGAGGCAGATGAAGAAAACGTGACAAGGGAATTTCTCCAGATGCTTGAGGAAGAAGAAGCTAAGCCATATAAATTAAATCAACCTGAATTTCCACCTCTCCAGCTTGAAGGAACCGAGGATTCAACAGAATCTGAATCCAATGTGTACCTCCCAGACCTTGGTAAGGGCTTAGGCTGTGTGGTCCAAACCAGGAATGGGGGCTACTTAGCTGCCATGAATCCTTTAGATACTACAGTTGCAAGGAAAGATGATCCAAAGCTAGCCATGCAAATATCAAAACCATTTGTCCTACCATCACATCAATCTGTAACTGGGTTTGAATTGTTTCAGAAGATGGCAGCTATGGGGCTAGATGAACTCAGCTCACAAGTTTTGTCTTTGATGCCCATGGATGAACTGCTAGGAAAAACTGCAGAACAGATAGCCTTTGAAGGCATTGCTTCTGCAATAATCCAAGGAAGAAACAGAGAAGGTGCTAGCTCAAGTGCTGCTCGTACAATTGCTGCAGTAAAACTCATAGCAACTGCAATGAGTACAGGCAGGAAAGAGAGAATTTCAACAGGAATTTGGAATGTGAATGAAGAACCATTGACTGCAGAGGAAGTTCTGGCATTCTCCATGCAGAAAATTGAGGCCATGGCAGTTGAAGCCTTAAAAATTCAGGCTGATATGGTTGAGGAAGAAGCCCCATTTTATGTTTCTCCACTCAATAGCAGGACTGTTGGAAGTGGTGGAAATGATCAGAGTCACCCCCTGGCTTCTGCTGTTCCACTTGAGGAATGGATAAAAAACTATAGCTTGGCTACTCCTGAAAGTGAGCCAGGGAAGCCATCAGATATCACAATAGCAGTGGTTGTCCAGTTGCGGGATCCAATAAGGCGATATGAGGCAGTTGGAGGACCTGTGATAGCACTTGTTCATGCCACAGGTACTAACATCCCAGTGGATAAGTATGAAGATGAAAAGAAATTCAAATTAATGAGTTTACATGTTGGAGGCTTGAAGGTTAGGACGAGTGGGAAAAGACATGTGTGGGATACTGAGAAGCTGAGGCTGACTGCAATGCAGTGGCTGGTTGCATATGGCTTGGGAAAGGCAGGGAAAAAAGGAAAACATGTGCTGGTCAAGGGGCAAGATTTGTTTTGGAGCATTTCCTCACGAGTAATGGCTGACATGTGGCTCAAACCAATCAGAAATCCAGACGTAAGGTTTGCAAAGTAGGGAGTCTTTCTTGTTGAGGCCGCATTTATAAAGTAAATTCATTTCATAGTTAATGCCATACTAGTAGCATTACTTTTTATCCAAATTATAGATTTTACAGATTACAAAGTATGAAATTTGATGCAGTTGTGAGTTGTATTATATTGAAAGCATCGTTTGGTTGGATTTGGATGCAGTTTTGAAAATGCAAAGATGACATCAGTGTATTAGCATATTAATGAACAAAATACGATAGAACTACAAATATAATTGATTCAACTCAAATGGTTTACCTTGTGCGTGTGTGTTACAAAAGATGAATAGGAATCAACAGCAAGGGTAGTGATGGATTTAAAATGTAGAAGTAAGATTAGTAATCATAAAACGAACGAATCCCTTCTTTAAATGATGGGACCGGCATCCATTCTGCACCATCGTTTCACTTGAGGCAACAAAGAAAATCAGTTTTCTTGCCAAGTTAAAATTTTGCAAACTTTTGAACAGGGTGTACATGGGTCAAGTTAAGGGGATTCTTTTATTCAACCCACCATGGTGGGTTAAAAAAAATTTAACTCAACTCAACCCATCACATAAGTCCAACCCAACCCACATGAGTTGGGTTGGGTTGGGTTGAACTCATGAGTTGGACAATTTTTTTTATTACTATTATTAATAAATTGGGAAAAAAAAATATAAATATAAATATATTAAAAAAATCCAAAGATTAGTATCAATGTAATTCCTTAAAGGCAAACAACACTAATGACTAAATAACAATAATAATTTATTAGGTTTGTATGAATTAATTGGCTTTTATATAGGATAGGAAGAGTTGGTTATTAAAAAAAAATTATTAATTATATAATATATATTAAATATATGGATGGGTCGGGTTGGGTTTGACGGGTTTGAAATTTTATGACCCGAACCCAACCCGACTTACTATCAAAAAAAATTTTGTAACCCAACCCAACCCACCAAGCCTTAAAATTGACCCAACCCGTTGGGTCGGTTTTGACGGGTTGGTGGGTTGGCTGCACACCCCTACTTTTGAACTTCCAGTACAAGGATAAGCATCGGAGCAGGCACATTAATCAACCATAAAGCCCCTAAAAGCATTTTACAACTGTCGCCCTGAGGATAGACAAAACTAATTGGTGTAATTTAGCTCTCATCTTAATAATCTCATCCAACACAATGATGATTTGTTCGATATACACAATCAAACTCGTATCTTTGAGAATTATTCATATACTATTCAACCAAATTCCTTTCTACAAATTCTCCTAATTTTGTGTCGTGATGGATCTGGCATGGACCAACTTGAGATTCAAAATCTAGGATGCACGGACACAGACATGGGTATGACACAGCAACATGAATAATTTTTGAAAAATTATAACATGAAATGGTAAGTACGACATTGGTATGATGACACAGATAAGATACGATATAGCACCCTAAATAAATAAAGTGTTTGTGCATCCTAGTTCAGAATAACAACTTCTTCTTCTTTTTTTTAATTTCAAAATAGCAATATTGATTAAAAGGCATTCCATCAATCAAATTGCCCTGTTCTAATATCCTAAACTGAGGAAAAAAGAAAAAAAAGAAAAAAAACAGCTTTACCATGAAAACAAGAAGTTCACATGTTGAAGAGATGCCATATTGCCATCTATGGAATTGAAAGTAATGTCATTTTTTTTCTTCATGAACCTGAAAGGCTACAGCCCCATAGAAGTTAGAACAGACACGTAGCTTATCAGGTGCGAATTTCATATTCAAAATACCTTTACTATTTTGTTTTGGGGTCTTCAAAATGACTGGCTCTGCATAACTTCATGCACCACGCTTAGTACCCAATTCAAAGTATGCAACTACAGTCCATTATCAAACGATGAAAGAGATACGAAGTCACATTATAGGGATTATATTTATACCTTGTTAATTTTCAAGGCCATTCAAAAAATAAAATACACTGAAACCACCAAGACAGGAAACAAGGCCAAGTTCTGCTTCACCTAAATCAAATCATCAGCCACACAAATGATGAAGTTTTGCTATAATATAGATTCTATCTATGCATAAATGTATTCTAAAATAAATAACCTTTATGAATTCGCAAAATGGCAGTATTCATCTGCCATAACATTTGTGTAAGGTGATACCTGTATTATGGGACACATCTTATCTGTTACCTAACCTTCCAGCCTAGGAGTGGAGGGTAGGGCATCTCACATTGGAGTTTTAAGTTTTAACCCACAATGTCTACCTTCGTGCACTAACCCTGCCAACCCCCTTTAGATTTTAGTGCGTTTAGCAAGCCCAAATAAAGTTTTTTATTTGGACTTTTTAAACTTATTTTGGCAGGGCCATACCCAATATATATATATATATATATATCCGTATTTTATACTTTTAATAAATGAATTTTTTTTTTTTAAGTGCATCCAAATATGCAATAGCATATTATATAATAATACTAGTATTATTCCGACTTGATGAAGATTTGTATTTAAGCTAAAAAATTTTAAATAATTAAAACTAAATTATTAAATAAATAGTAATAATAAATTATAAAATAAGTAAATAATTTTAATTAAAAAATTACTTTAAGTTATATGATAAATGTTGATGACTTTTGTAAGGACAAAAAATTCTGTCAACCCAAACTCACTTAGAATAGTGAAATTTGTGTTATCCAACTAAGCCCAAACCAATAGATATTTGTAAAGAGAGTGGGGTAAAACAAGTTGGGCTTAGCCCGAGGATTCAGACAAAGAAGGAATGAACAAAAGTCAAAGATTAAGTATATAAATGGTTTTTTATAATCTCGCCCGAGGACGATGTTCTTGCACAAGGATGTACACTCTTCTCTCTCTCTCTCTCTATCACTATTCTTGTTGTAATCTCTTTTATTTTCTTTTCTTTTCTTTTCTTTTTTGGGGGGGAGGGGGGGGGAGGTGGTGGCGGGGATCCCTTCATATGGAAGTTCTCTTTTTTTATATACTCCTCAGCTTATTACATCCTACCCTTTCATCTACAATCCCCCAAACTTCCCTTAGGACACTTTTCCCTTTAAACTTCTGTTGAAAGTGGTAGAAGGAGATGCTTAGCTTTGAATTCTACTATTTAGGTCACTTCCTCATCAATGCAGCTGATAAAGCTATTGCCAGTCATTTAATGCGGAGGCAGTAGGTGAGCTTTCATTGGAAACTTCCTTCACCTGCCTTGACTCTCACCGAACACCATCCTCTCCATTCGGCTTTCCAGGAAGTATTTTATCCCCTCTCCTCCTATCCTCTGGTGAATCCCCTCCTTAGGCTTAGAATGCTTTTATAGATAATCACAACTTGTTGTATCCTTCCTCGGTCCTCAAGTCCCCACAACTTTATTAGTGTTTGTTTATTTTTATATTTTAAAGTTCTCTTTGTGATTTGTGTTAATTTCTTAATATGAGATATGGAATGAGTTTGATCATTCCTATTTGGGTTATGTTCAATCTATGTCTTAGCCAGCACAAACAATAATAAACAAAATAGTTTCTCAATATTGAATTTTTCTTAGTGATATTCTAATTAAAAAAAACACACTCACAAATTAAATACAATAACCAAAACCCAAATTCAAAACATACACAAAAGAGTTCAATTTTTTTTAAAAAAAAAAAATAGAAACTTATATAAGAGAACCAAGAACTTAAATGAGTGTCCATTGTTTTGCTTCTTTATAGTAAACTTCCTTTGGTATAATATTCTCCAGCACGCAAATTCAGAATCAAAGAATAATAAGTAAAATGAATTTATTAGATTAAAATATAAAAGACTTCAGCCAGGTTAAATAATATAAATGTGTACAAGTTCTCAAGACGTGGACATGATTATCTATTAATTATTGACCATGATCACAACAAATCAATGTAAACAATTTTTTATAAAAGTGAAATATATTGTGTTGTTAGACTTTGCTGAGCTATAGCTTATCCACATGATAATGCTAGTCCAAAACAATCGGGTTGGGTGTTCAAATATGTTATTTTGCTGAAAGTACTTTATCCACATGATAATGCTAGTCCATAACAATCAGGTTGGGTGTTCAAATATGTTATTTTGCTGGAAGTACTTTAGATCATTAAATAAATTATCTTCACAAGAAGTGAAGGTAATCAAAAGTACCTTCTATATATGCAACTATTTATTCTTCTACAATAGGAGAGAGGAATTGCCCTCATGGGAACTCCCTCCAAGAAACTTTATAAAATTGAACGTGGATGATGCAATCTCATGTGATTTCATCTTTTTAACTGTTGTTGCCAAAAATGCAAATGGTGAAGTGTTAAAAGGTTTGGACCAAGATTTATGACTTATGCACTCTTGTTCAAGTTGAAGCAGCTCCAATTTTGTAGGTTTTAAACTTGACTAGGTTTGAAAATTGGGGCAGAAGGGGATGCAAAAGTTTGTTTTGATGCTCTGGCTGAAGAGGATGAACTTGCTGACTGGTTTATCTTTACTGTCATGTGTAGTGCTTCTGATTTAAGTTTGTATTTTGTTAATTGTGAGTTTTGCTGTGTTAGGAGATCTCTTAACTTAACTACTCATTCTGCTATGAAACTTTATGTTGCTCTTAAAGATAGTTTTTTTTTAGTAATAATTGCAATCTGCCACCTGCAGTTCTAGAAGCATGTTTGATTGTCGTATTGTTTTTTAATTCTTAATAAAATTGCAGTTTATAAAAAAAATATTTATCTAATGAATTGTTTAAATATAGAATAAAATTTAAAATTAATTATAAATATATATTATAAGAATAATGTATAAAATTATGAGATATTCAAAGTTTATGTGGCACAATTTTAAAAGATGAACCAAAAATCAAAAGACTTTGTTTTAATTAGTACTAATTTGTATCATGTATGCAAAAATTTAACAAAATATAATTTTTCCTAAATATAAAATTTAGTAATTCTGGCAACCGGACCTTAAGTTTATCAATTTTTTAAAAACACATAAATCTCACTACAGAAGCCCAAATCCTAACACTGCAAAGAAGGACACTAGTACAACTTGGTGTAAACGTTGTAATGAAATGGAATTTAGTAAGTTCAGATTCAATGGCACCTCATCATATATCAAGTCCACCATGTAAAACGACGTGTTCTTTGCAACTTTTCTTTTTTCCTTTTTTATTCCTACTTTTGGAATTATCCAACAACCAATGTTACTTCCCAATAATGCTACTCTATCACTTATAATGCCATGATTAAACCAGGGGCGACGTTGTGTTCAAGCCAGGGGTTCAAATGAACCCCTGACTTGTCAATTATATATATATATATATATATATATATATATTTATATAAATTTTTTTAACTTTTGTTTTGACCCCTCTAAGATAAAATTTTGAACACTCTGATCCTAAATTTTATTTAAATCCAACTAAAATAAATTTGAATATGATCATCTTAATGCTACTTCCATAATATTTTCACAATAAATATTATATGGCAAGTTATAACTGGTTTTTATTTGGACTTATAATTAATATCACTTTTTACCTACCATTAACAACTTACCACCTAAATTTTGTTATAAAATTTTTGTGAAAGTATTGTGTATTGAATATTATTTATAAAAAAAAAATTTCATTTTTGCTCCTTTGTTAAAAATATTTATGTATATTCTTTGCTGACTTACTTTACTTTACATTTGTGATTCTTTCCCATTCCATTTATCTCTCTTTCTCTCTTTTGTATTTTCTTAGTTTTTCTCTTTATTTAATCAAATTGTTTGATAAATACTCTATAGATTTTCAAGTCCAAGAAGTTTTTTAGTGCTTGCTCAAATTCCAAGAGAGCGATCACATGTATGATTAAAAAGCCATACATGATTCTAAAAAAAAGGCCATACACTTCAAAAGCAAAAACTTATATTAATTACCATTTTTTTTTTCTTTGTTTCACATTACTCCTAGTTCTACTCTTAGGTGTGTTAGTATTCTTCTTTATCATATATTTTTATTTAATTGAAAATACATATAAATATAATAAGTTATTATTAATTTGACAAAAATTTATGATTAATTAATTAATTATATTTGTTGTCTTACTGATCTTTAAACTATTAATAACTTTTTTATATTATTGTACAATATAGTTGTATTATATACTGAATTGTATTTAGATTACTATTTTATATTATTTTATATAATATGAAAGTTATATGTACAGAAAAAAAAAAAAATCATTTTATTTTTTATTTACTCTCATGACAAATTTCTTGCTCTATCATTGTTGAATCCCCTAGAAAAAAACTCTTGGAGTCGCCACTAGATTAAACCCTCCCTTTTTTCCTGGCTTTTGAATCAAATATTTATTAATAAGCAAAAGTTGCATCTTCGGAAAAAAATTGAAAAAAAAAATACAATAATGTGGGGTGTATTGTATGAGATTTAATTATAAGAATGGCTTATTGGATAAAGAGATTGGATCGAAAAACCATTTCTAAATATCTATACCATTAATAAGAGGATTCCCCTATTTCGTCTTCAATTTTTGGCTTACCAAAATATTCTCATACAAATTCTGAAATAACATACCATTTAGTTTAATTTTTTTCCTAAAAAAAAGCAAAAATGGTTAAAACAGTAAAACTATCTCATGTACATAGGGATGGTAATGGGGCGGGGTGGGACTAAAGGATGGGATATTCACCTCGGCCCCGCATGGTTTTGTCTTGTCCCATCTTCGCCTTGCCCCGCATGATAGGGAAAACTTTTTCACCCCACCCCTGCCCCTTAGGGCCCCGTGAAGCCCTGCCCCACCCTATAGAACTCTATATTTTGTTAATTTGCCCTACAATTAGTGCAATTTTTTTAATGAAACCTATTTCATTAATAAAAATATACTTGAAATTACAATTAATTTATCCCATAAAATCAAATCACTTTTTAGAAAAAAATTGAATAATATATCCAAGTGTTTAACAAGACAATCACCAAAAAAAAAAAAAAAAAAAATCTCATAGTAGAACATATAACAAAATAAAGGCAAACAACCACATTAGGTAGAATAAAATAAGCTAATATTGATATGTTTATTTAAATAGTAGGGTTTTAGGATATGAAAAATTTACAATTATAACTATTAGCAACACAAAGTGGGGCGGGCGCGAAGTGGGTCTAAAAATTCTAAACCCATCCCCGCCCCACCCTTTGGTGCGGGGCTAAAATCTTACCCCATCCCTACCCCACCATCTTTGCGCGGTGGGAAAAACCCGCGTAGGGCGAAATAGGAAGGGGCGGGTTAAGCGGGGTGGGGCAAAATTGCCATTCTTACATGTACAAAAGGAAAAAAATAATAATAATAATTCTCACCACCCATTCTATCTGTATTTGTTATCTATTGGAATTCAAATACTTCAATTATCTTTATTAAAAAAATATAAAATTACTTCTTCCAAAAAAAAAAAAAAAAAACCCATTGCCTCACGTAAAAACTACTCATTCTTATCCCGAAATTTTTATGATTTTTTTTAATTCTTTAAAATATTCCAAAATTTTTGTTATCCAAATTCTATACAGTTATCACAAATCCTCATCCATCCACACTAACTTATATAATTTTTCTTTTGTTCAAATCTCAATTTTTTTTTTTTTTTTTTTACTTATCACAATTCTTATTCCAATCAATAAATTCAAATGTCCCATTGGGTTCAACTTCTTACGGTTCTTTATCTCATTTTTAAACATTATTCCATGTTACCTTACCTTATTCTTAAAAAAAAAAAAAAAAAAATTTGGTTATTTATATATCACTTTTTAAAGCATTATAACACTAAACCAAAAAACAAATAAATAAATAAAAGTATTATTGCACGTGTAAAGTGCGCTTGATGAGTCTAGTATATAGATAAGAGGATTCTCCACTTTGGACTAGCTTTTAAACCTTACATTTAACTGAGAAAAAACTTGAAGACAATCTAGTAAAAATATATCTCTAATCCACTTAAAATGCCTACAAAATATGACAGTTTTCTAATAATCCATATCTTCAAAACAAACTTTTCCCAAAAAATTTTTTTTTTTAAAAAGAAAGAAAAATAATGACACTAGACCCAAAAAAAAAAAAAAAAACTCATCGTAAGCGCAAAGTGCATGTGATGAGGCTAGTATACACACACACACATATAAAAGTTTTGAAAATTTTGACAATAGACTTTTAGTTAAAGTATAATTTAAATTCCTAAAACTTAGATAATAAAGCTTTACTTAAATTAAATTTTTGTAATTCTTATTCTTTAGTCATGAGTTTTGTAGCTTAATATCCTAATAGAATACTAATTTAGTAATAATTAATAAAATGTAAGATGTAATTTGAGGAAAAAATAAAAAATAAAAAAAACATGGGTTGTTTGTGGGGAAAATTTTTGATAATAAGCTTTTAGTCGGAATAGAATTTAAATTTCTAAAACTTAGATGATAAAGTTTTATCTAAATTAAATTATTGTTAAATCTTATCCCTTAGTCAAGAGCCTTGTAGTTTAACATTCTAATAAAATATTAATTTAATAATAATTAATAAAAAGTAAGATGAAACTTAAGGAAAAAAAACAAAAACAAAAACATGGGTTGTGTTGGATTTAAGTTTAGAAATTTTTTGTTTCTAAAAAAAAAAAGTTTAAAATTTTTTTATAATATATTTTAAAAAATTATACTTGCTAAATATTATCCCTTAATTTGAGGAAATATATCCTAACAAATAATATAAAATTAATTTACTAATTTGTGTGAATAACAACTTGATGTAACTACGGCTTCTAAAGCCAACTTTTATAATCGAGTTTTGTAACTTAATATCCTAATAAAATACTTGTGGGGACACGGGCTCAAATATATATTGGGCCTTGTTCGAGAAGACACAATGGTCCGAGGATAGATCAATAGCAAGAGAGACGTGATACTTCAAACTTCATGAGTAAACTATGACCGTAATGGCTGAGAGAGGTTGTCTGAGGGAGAATATCCCCTTAGCTAAACGCAACAAAGATCAAGATATGCCTCCTGTCATCCAGGATTGCATTCCAGGAGGTTTTATTGATAAAGACATACACTACGAAGGTGCTAAAGATATGGGAGCCAGGAAATATCTAAAGAAAAGCTATTGCCACCGTATTGAATGCTCTGCTGCTAACTTCCTGACCGCATTTATGTGGAGAAGACCCCTGAATAGTGCTGCCTTGGCTATCTTAACTCACAGAGGTCTAAAGAGGGTGTCCGATGGGACAAGCACTCAAGTAGTGCCCTAGATGGTCAACAACTGGAGGGCCAAGATCATTGAAAGGGGGATATATAATGTAAGAGATCCCTGAGGAAATGGGGATCAAAAAATCAAGGAAGAAACACTGTAGCAATCAGAAACCTAAGTTATAATAAAACTTGTGAGAAATATATAAGAACTGATCTCCTCGGACTGTGTCGAGGACGATTTTTTTTACTTTGAATCGATATATCTTCCTGTTCTTATCATTTAAGCCTACTTTATTTGTTAGCCAGATCATTTTAGCCTAGTTTTCCAACCCACTCTCTACAAATTCATTGTTTTAGGCTTGTTGGGCCTGAATCCATCCATCTTTTGGGCCGGGAACCCAAATCTGGTCCTTACAATACTAATTTAATAATAATTATGTAAGATGCAACTTGAGAAAAAAAAAAAAAGAAACAAAAATGTGGGTTGTGTGAGAAAATTTTGATAATAGAATTTTAGTTGGAGTAGAATTTAAATTTCTAAAACTAATATGATAAATTTTTATCTAAATTAAATTATTGTTAAATATTATCCCTTAGTCAAGAGCCTTGTAAATTAATATCCTAATAAATATTAATTTAATAATAATTAATAAAATGAAAGATGCAACTTAAGGAAGAAAAACAAAAACAAAAACAAAAACGTGGGTTGTGTTGGGTTTAAGTTTAGAAAAATTTTATAATATTTTTTAAATAGACATTTGTTAAATATTTTCACTTAATTTGAAGAAATATATCCTAAAAAATATATATAATTAATTTACTAATTAGTGAGAGTAGCACTTGGTGCAATTATGGCTTCTAAGCCCAAATTTTATTATATAGTAGTATATGATTTATTAAATGAAGTTGTTAGAGACTTAGAGTGAATCTCCCATAAAAAAAAAAAAAAAAAAAAAGGCTGTTAGAGTGAATCCTATTAAAAAAAAAGTTGTTAGAGTGAAAAGTCAAGTATTATGCTCCAATTTTCTCATTTGACCATGTGTTCATCCACTCTGCAACTTTAATAAAAAATTAATTCAATTCTAAGCTTCTAAGATGAGCCAAACCAATTTAAATTTCAACTTCAACCGCAGCTCTTTACAAGGCAACAATATTCATTAACCCGTTTTTTTTTTTTTTTTTTTTTTTTTTTTTTTTTTTTTTTTTTTTTGTGTGTGTGGGATATAAATATTTCATTGGAAACGAAAAGAGAAAACATGAAACCAATTACAAATGGAATAAATCAAACCATTCTCCATCCTATGACTTTAGGCAAAAATCACGTACAGATGATGAGATGGGAATCATTCCTTCAAACCAGGGGCGGAGCCACATAGTGGCTTGGGGGGCCCCTGCAAAAAAAAAAAAAAAAAATTCCTTTAGAGTAGGTAGAAAAAAAAATTGGGCCCCCCCAATATTGGACAGCCGGCCCCCCCATGCCCAATTCTCAACTATTCTCCCAAGCCCAGCTTTAATTTTAGGCCTTATCACCTTATGTACTCTAAATAAAACAAGCTGCCCGCTTAAGTCCAAACACTAAAAACAAAACTTCACTTTCTCTTCATTTCAAAAAATCCACCCACTGATCCACGAAATCTCTGTCTTTACTTCTTATTCTTTTGTTTTGTCTTCTTTGATACACTTTCATTTGCATCGGTACCATTACCCACTTACCATCCCCCAAAACTCCAGTCCTTTGTACTCACAGTCCCAAAAAAAAAAAAAAAAAAAAAAAAAAATTCTTGACCAATTTTTTCTTTCTTCATCAGCTTTAGTTTTGGAACTTGGTGACTGGTGAGTTTTCTTCTCTTTCTTAAGCATTAGACATTCATCTCTTTTTAGTGTCTTTTTTTTTTATTTTCTCAACTATCTACACCTAAATATTCACATGCTCTTTATATTTTCATAAATTTTTAGAGAAATACATGATTGAAGGCATGGGGAGATTGTTTGTGATGGGTCTTGAAGGGAAGATCTAAAGTTGGAGGCACTCAGGCAAAGGTAGTAGGCATTACCACACGGATGACCCATCTTTACACTTTGTAAAAACAAAATTTCTAAGGTAAAATTGTTTTGATTTATTACCTATTTTTGATTAGTTAGATATCATGTGGCTATGGATGTAGCCATGGGTGTTGTTAAATTGTTTGGTTTTGTGTACCAATACTTGTGTGTTTAATTTTTGTTTTTGTTTGAGGGGTTATTATTAATTAAAGTCGTATTAAAAATGGGTTGTATGTTTAAATTATAATAGAAATTTTGTTTTTTCTTGAGTATGAATAACATCCATATAACTAAGTAAAAATTTCTAATTAAAGTTTTATTTTTTAAACTTCTTTTCAGGTTAATTTTTGAGTCATATTCTTAAAGCTAAAAGAATTATGAGAAAATGAAAAACAATTGATGCATTCTTTAAGAAAAAAGATGTTAGCAATTCAGAAATTAGGACACCTGTGGCTGTACAAACAAATGTTGATACTTCGATACTTGATGAATACCCTGACCCCTCCAAATGTTCAAGAATTCAATCTGAAGAGAAAGATCGTGATCTAGGATCACGTAAACAAATATGTGAATTCCATATCAACAAACAAGATGAAATCCAACGAACTTATCTTAAAGAATGTCCATATCAACCTAAAAATATAGACTATCCATACAACGATGATACTCATTGTCGTCGATTTCAACCTTTATGGTTCGAATTGGCCCCCCCATGTAAAAATTCCTGACTATGCCCTTGCTTCAAACTCAAACAAAATAGCCCATTTGACAATATTATGGGTAACAAAATTAGCCTCCTTAAAAATATGATTTATAAACCACTTATTAAAAGAGTTCAAAATTAACAAAGTTTCATCCATAAAATTTTTGTAGCGGAAGAATCATGTTTAAGGCATCTCCTGCGCATATCAACTTCTTTACCCTATTTACAAGGTCAAAATTGGAATGTTGAGACCACCATTTAAAGTTAAGACAACAACAACCAAACCATTGTCCCAAAATTTTGATGTAGTCTACAAATTCTTAATAATCAATCGAGATCGCTCAAATTTATTTATTTTTCCTTCATTCTATTATATATAAAATCATAACCTTTATTGCATCTTTAATTAACACACGTCTTTTTTACTATTTCTATTAATAGTACTTTTGGTCTTTCTTTATTATCTTTTGTTATTCCCATGATTTGAATCAACTCATTTTCGCTATTTGTTTACGTTGAGAAAATTACTCAACGAAATTACTTCGATGCTATGTCTCAATTTCACCTTGAGGCGATTTCAAGATTATGACTTTCGTTTGTGCCTAAAGTTAAACCCCACAAAATTCTTCAGATCTAAATCAGTTATTACACTACTTTTCATTAAAAAAAAAAAAAAAAAAAAAAAATTATTACACTACTGATATTGCATAGCCCAAAGGCTCATCTATGATCTATCCTCTTAGAATCTGATCTCCAAAGCCCTACTTTTTTACTAGGCAAATCAAGACGAATTGCCACCTATTCAATATGTTTTCCTTCGATGTTATAATATTTGGATTATTCCCTTTCTTGTGTGCGTTTCTAAAAAACAGTTGATTATTTACGTCATGATTATATATATATATATATATATATATTTTTTTTTTTTTTTTATTTATTGAGAAAGTCATGATTATATATTTGATTAGGTTTTGAATGTCACATATAGTATTGTAGGGCCCAATAATTTGTGGCCCTGACCCATTTTTACATTGGGGTCTAAGGCCCGAGCCGAGGAGGGATATAGCCGGGGATGTATAATGAAAGTCCAAGAAATATTGAGACGTAACCGAGGATGATTCTGTCCTTGGTATTCTCGAGGTCCTCCTGAAAGAAAGGGCAAAAACGGTAGAGGCATAGTTTTGGAAAAAAAACCTAAAATATCTATGTTGATAGAGAAAGTACCGCTGGACAGTATAGCAATCAAGGACAAAGCGAAAGCTGCCATTACTGCCATTGAATACTTTGCACCTGACAAAACCATACTCTTCAGCTTTTACAACCACCCCCAACCACTTTGGGTATGGGCTGATGGGACAAGTATTAGTCCTGAAAAGTCGAACCTACACGTGAATGTTAGATAAGGGATACAAGCTAATATAAAAGGAGAAGTAAGCAATCTGGGGAAGGGGCTAGGAAAAAAGGCCAAAAACCAAAGCCTCCAAGACCGCACCAAGGAGAATGATTTTTCGAGCGAACACGACTTACTTTTGTATGAACACTACGACTAACCACCGTTCGGTGACCAAGGCCTAGCCTTTCAAACCCACGCTCTACAAATTATATTGTTTAGGCCTTTTTACGTGCGAACTCAATATCGTTTTGTGGTCGTTACAAATTGAGTCATTACAAGTATCATTAAACGTTCATCAATATATATATATATATATATATATGAGATAGGTTCAAGTTTTTGTACCGTAGATTTTTAATAGATTCAACGGTTAAAAAAATAGCATTAAATAATTAAAGATTTCCACCTTCTTTACTTAATTAATAACTAATTTTCTCTATCCTCATTTATTACTTTCCATAGACTTCATTGGATGTTGTTTAACTATGTCCTTTTATTCCTTAAATAAATAAAATAAATAAAATTTTGACAACAATTTTGACACTCTGCCACCTTCTCTCATTGACTGACACACTACAAAATCTGATGCTTTCTTAACATAAACACTCTTCTTGTCCTGCTCCCTTCTTTATTTTATTTTTTTATCTCAAATCCGCCCTATCTTCAATAGATTTGAGTTTTGTCATGCGTTTTTGCTATAATGCGTTGAAACTAGAAACCACAAGGCTCTTGCTCATTTTGTGAATTGTTTAGCGGCAGTTCTGGCAGACACAGTGTACTTGTAAAATCACAAATTATATATCTTTAAATATTTCTCAAGGGATACACTTTTCAAGTAACAAGCCTCTCTGGGTTGCCTAAATATTTACTGCCATGTACCAGTCAGTAATTAGCCACATTGGTGTTTTGGGCTCCTCAATATAACCACACTTTTTCTTTCTTTGTGAACCTGAGGGGAAGAGGAGTCCATTCTTCACTGAAATCAAAAGTAGAATTCATACCCACCTGGAAATCCTCCACCAAATCCACCACCACCAGGGAAGCCTCCCTTAAAAGTAAATGTAAATGGCTGCCCCCCACCAAAGTTGAAACCAGCCCCATCCTGTTCCCCCATGTCTTCAACGTATTCTCCTCTATCATATCTCGTTCATTTTTCTTTATTGCTGAGAACCTCATATGCAGCAGGTTGGCACCCAAGAATTTTGAGAAAAGAAAATTTTTTTAACTTTTCTAGTCTTTGTTTTTTGCCTAGATTCGTATACATCTAGCAATTTTAGGAAGAAAGGGATACAATTAAACAACTTCTAATAAGTCTAGGAAAGTAATAAACGAGGAAAGAGAAAAACTATTATTAATTAGGAAAATAAGGAGGAGAGCAATAATCATTTAATGTTATTTTTTTAACCGTTGGATTTATTAAAAATCTACGGCACAAAAAAGATGTAACTCTTAAGGAGCTACACCAGGTGTAACTTGAACTCATCTATATATATATATACCACTGGGCCTTATAGCCTGGTGGTACTCGGTGTTCCATGTTACCGTTAGCGCAGGGGTTCAATCCCTTGCAATAAATAATTACCTAGCAATATATATATATATATATATAGTATCATTAAACATGAATCCAATGCTTCTTTGAAAGATTGATCATATGACTTGAAATTTGGCCATTCACGAAATAGATTTGATTCTAGCAAAGTTATCCCATGAATTATTTCGTAGAAGATAAATCAAAATCCACATTCGTTTGTTAGATGAGATCTACATGCATATGATTATTCTTCTTATTTTAATTTTTTATTATATGAACTAACATTTTTTCTATGGATTTCAGACCTTTATTTAAGCGCAATTTTCCTTGCTATATATTGAATAAATAGCATGCTTATAAAGTATCGCATTTAAATTCCATTTATTACAAGAGCATGACAAGTACTTCTTGAAATCTACCACACATTGCCACCCACAACTGTTTACCTCAAAACCTTGTCCCATCTAACGAAGTAAATTTTGAATCCTTGCTCTGCTTCCTACTTTCTCCATTTTATGCTGGATCATTGGACAAACAAATAGGGCCTTGATACCTTTCTATTGCATCACATTCTTTTGAATTTTAGTCACTGAGGTATATTTTCATGGTTTCAAGCACTATGAGCTTTGGCTTGGCTTCTTTCTTGCACCCACAATCTTAGAGTTAAAAGTCCCACAATGGTTATTTAGAAGCATGTCACACTTGGAGTAATGTGGGAATCCATACCTAACCCACTAGAGGGTTTTTTCTTAGATCATCATAAGTAGGCTTGCTTGCTATTGCCATCTCTTTCATATATGCTTCAAATAGGGACTCTTATATGTGGACCCACATATGATATGAGGGAGATGTCTCATGAGACCGTCTTATAAGATAATTCACCCCCGCATATGCGCGCACACACACACATAAATGTCTTGCACATAGCCTGTCATATGCATTGATCTAGGTAAAGGACTAGAAATTAAAATTTAATATATTAAAAAAAAAAACACTTACTTTGGAGACGCAATTGATAACAAGTCAAAATTAGAGAATGTGATTTGTAATTTAATCTAAATCATATTATGAAAGTGATGTTTCATTATATTTTTTTAATTTTTATAGATAAGTAGCATTTAAAACTTTTGGGATCAATTTCATAATAATTGCTCTTTATTATTAAGCTAAAATATTAATACGTTTCTTTTTATGTAAGCGAAATTCAAATCTAAATCCTTTATTTAACGATTAGTTGAGCTAACTGAAAACATATATATCTCATAATCGTTGGCACTCACCCCCACATTAGAAAGAAGTGTTTTTCACATGTCTCTTCTCGCTTACACATTAAGTGCACACATGACACAACACATAATCACATAAATTTTAGTACCGATATGTCCCCTCCAAACCATTTTAGTAATAAGAAGTGTAATTTTCATATGTCTCTATCTCTCTTACAGATATTAGAGGCTTAGAGCATGCTACATACAACACGTAATTGCAAATAAATGAGGCAACGGCCATGGTTGCGTGACTGCATTTCAATGACAATGAGCTGTGATTTGTCAATGATGGACCATTAGGCGCCTGCCTAAGTTATTTCAAAAATGTCAGATTCATGATGATACTGCTATAACTTCATTCCCTATTTCCCTGTTTTGAGAAATGCTACGTTAACAATAATTTTATGAAAAATCAATAATAACTAATTTTAAGTGATAACTTTATATTAGAATCAATAATAACTAGTCGCCTTAATTTTATTGTAAAAATTATTGTGAAAATGTTGTTGACGTAACATTACTCTTTTCTTCTTTTCTTTTGGTTTTTAAAGTTCTTAATTACCACTGCGCACCCTTGACATGATAGTCACTCTACAACAAGGATGGAGAGATACTTGGACGAGGAGGGGCAATGGCCTCCCTAATTTTTAATATATATAGGTACCAATTTTGGCAACTTTGTTATATAAAATTATACTTTACCCCCCTTAAAAATATCATTGATTCCTTTAAGAGTACTACTATAGTCACAAACTTTTCTACAACATTTTTGCAAACTGTTGAGGTAGTAAATTCTTATTGGTTTGTATTTGGACCCATCACTTGTATCATATTTTTACTTACTAATAACCACTCACCACATTAACAATTTATAAAAGAGTTTGTGACTTTAGCATTTTCATCTTTTTAAAGGTTGGATCTAAAATCTAAAACAAAATAAACAAACCCAAAAAAATTAACCAACAACAAAAATTACCAATAGTAAAGCTAAAAACAATTAAGCTCAATCAATTAATTTTACTAAGAACAAACAACCTAGCCCTTTAAAAAATTTAAAACAAAATAATTTTGCCCATACTTAGATGCACACATAAAAAACACAAATAAATAAATAAAAATCATTAGCTGTTAAGCAACAGAGCCGAAGTTAGAGCTGCTACACACAACCAACAACAAAGCTGCCCCTTAACTTCAAGTCCTGGTTTCGTCCATGCTCCACAAATATAAATGCTTATGAGATGTGGAGGGTAAGGGTTAGAGTTTAAATGTCTAAGAATGAATTTTACACACATAGACACTTAAATTAAGTTAAAATAAAATTTTTATCCCGTATAAAAAAATAAAAAATAAAAAGTCCTCAATTGATGTAGCCAACCTTTTCCTATTTTTACGGAAAAGTCATAAGCTCCTCCTGGTACAAAATTAGTTGTTAATAATTAAAGAGCTGCACCAATCACATGCAATTGCAAAGGTGTTCGTATAGTTTATCTGAGAATTAGCATGTGAGAAAGTCAGAAAGAAACGTGCCACATGAAGATAGGGTCATGGTTTTGACAATCTTGGATTTTAGTGATTCTTGCATGGACCGTCATCTGGAAACGCACACACTCCAGTCCACTCCCAATGGTTTACGTAGAGAAATCGAAGAACCTTTTTTACACACGTACGTACACCCCCACGTTGCACCAACATTTAATTAGCTAATGGTCTCTCTCTTTGCAATACTACCTTTGACAGGTAGTTCTTCTCCTTCCAGAGTTCCAGTAAAGGGAAAGCATTTCAGTTTTTATTTTCTACGTTCTTTTTTTATAAAAGTAAAAAAAATAATACAATTGTACTCATATTTAAGAGAGAGAAGAGGAAGTCGGCAAGCGCAAATTATCACAGGCTAATAAAAAAATAATGTTAATATTGAGCTTATATGTAATGTGGTAGTTGAATAAGAAATTTAGAGTTTGATCTTCATCTATACTAAAAATCGATTGGTGTTTTGGTCTAATAATAAAAAGTTTTTATCAAGTGCCATAAGTTAAAACTCTCTTAAAAAAAAAAAAATTACAATTTGTTATGAAAAAATTGTAAATGTAGAATTACTCGTGGCTCATCTTTTATTCATTAATAAGAAAGAAAAAAAAAACAGGTCATCTTTTACTATTCAGTGGTTTCTTTAACAATATACATCCTTATAAAGATAGAGAGATATCCCAAAGGTGGGTATTATACTTCGAACTTTCAATTATTGTTGCCTAATTCTTACTAAAAACGAATCGTACTTACTACTAATTGATAGTTTTCTTATATTATACTTGCCCAAAAAAGTGTTCTTGTATTATCAAAATCATCGAATTAATTAAAATATAAAAGATCTGAAGATGATTGTGATTTATGAAATTCGTAGCGTGAAGATTATTCATTCCTCTTCTATTCCTAGAAGTATCTCTGATTGACTTCATAGTATTCCTAAAAATATTTCATTGTGAAAAAGGTACAAACAAAACTCAAAAAGTGACAAACATATTCAACTAGTAGAGAAGAGCCACTTGGCGTGGCAAATCTCCAGAGTGATTGACTTGAGTTCTCACCAGTCATGAATGCTCCAAGCATGTAATAAAACGTGTAAGATGTATGAAGGCTTTATCGTCACAATCGATTTTTATATGGTCATGAACTTTTTAAATTTTTTTTTTTAAATTATATAGCATAAACAATTAGATCAGAAAGATGTATCAGCTCTTTTTCTTACATTTTCCAAACCAGACTTTTTTTTAGCCATAATCTTTTTTACTTTTCACTTTCCATCCATAGCTGCATCCTCTTTATATTATTTGTATATATAGTTTATGAATCTAGGATTATGAGTTTGTTTTTGTATGCTGACCTTTTCTTCAGGGTCCAATGGTCATTTTCTTTTCTTCTAATGTCATTCATTGATCAAAACAATAATTTTTCTTTCCTAATTGTCAAAGGATGTCAGTTTCCAACTTATAAGGTACTAGGTATTATATTTATCTTTAATCTCAAAAAGGTAATAGGTATATACATTATACTCATGCATCATTTAGATGGAGAATTAGAAATGGTAAACAAGTAATGTTTCTGTTGATATGGTTTGGTAATTGGAATAACATCGCTTTCATTTGGGTTTAATCGTTATCAATTCTATTATGCACCAATTATAACTAAACATATATCTTTGTGAGATACGAATGGAGCATGAGCTTAATTTATTATGTAAAGTATATCCAAGAGTTCAAACAAGTGATTACAAAGTATAAGATGGTTAAATTAGGCAAAGACGTGAAGTGGACATATCCACCAAGAGTTAAGTATAAAATAAGCATGGACAGTGTGTTTATCAAGCATCAAAATGAGACTAGATTAATAGTGATAATTAGAAATGAAGGAGAAGAGTAGTTGCAGCTTTTGGTAAAAAGAAAAAAAAAATAATCATGGTAAATGATCATGCGGAAAAGGAGGCAAAGGTGGCATGAAGGGCAATAACTTTTGCAAGGAGAGGAATATTTGAGATCATCAATTTTATTATACACCAATCACAATATTGTTTTAACAAAGTTTGAGGAATGTTAGCAAGATAGACCTTGGGTTATGCAAGGTGTGATTGCTCTTAAATTAGCAAATCTAACTCTTGATTTATCAGATGGGCAAAGTGTATTTTTCTTCTAATATTTTTTATTTAACAAATTTTATAACATAAGAAAACATATATATCGTGGGACTTCCATCAAATTTTTGTGAGCATGGATATGATTTAAGATTTCTTCCTTACTCTTTTGGTAAGCGTTACAAATTTCTATGACTAAAAAACTCTTAAATGTTACATTTTCAATTTTTGGTTTCTAATTATAGTATATTGGAGACTAGTATTTTGGTTTGAACTAGTATATAAATTCCATCAATTAGTTGAGCCAGCCAAGTCCTTAATTGGATAAATCTTTTTAGTCAATGAGCGTGCTTAAATTAGCTATTATTTTGAAAGTGAATGATATACCTCACATTCTTTGAACACTATCACTATCTATGAATAAAAATTGTCAAAATCACCTAGTGAATGTATAGTGACTCAACTTAGAGAGAATTGCCATTATGTACCGGTGTAATTGGATTTTTCTAACATAATAATTAAAGGTTGTATACCACTGTCTAAACCTAGCGTGTCAAACCAGGATGACCGACAAAACTAAGAAAAAAAGAGAGGAAAGTAGTTGACAAGTGCATAACTAAGATAATTTGATCTGTCATTACACATATATAATTCCAAATCCTTCTATTTATCTTTCTGACCAAAAACATGTTTCTTGACTATAGTCTATAAGATTGTTTGGAAAAAGTATATTTGCATGTGGTAGTGTTAGTTACATATAGGAAAATGAAAATTTGTCCTTGATTTACAAATTATGCAGTAAAATGCCCATATTTTAAAATTATTTAGCAAAATATCCCTATTTTTTAAACTCGATTTTAAGAAAATTGAGTTAAAGGGTATAACTCAACATTAGTAATGTCAAGTTCTATGCATAATTTACCGCTTAAATTTTTTTGAAAATTTAAGTGTTCCACTTTAAAAATATATATAGAACTTGATTTTAAAAATATCGAGTTTTCCATAAAATTCAATTTTGTTAAATTTTTTTTTTTTGAGTAAACAATTTTGTTAAAATCAAGTTTTAAAAACCGTGGCATTTTGCTAAAAAATTTCAAAACAAAGACATTTGGCTGCATAATTTATAAATTAGGGACAATTTTCCATTTTACCCTAACAACTTTTATATGCCTTCACACACAAAGGTGAAAAATAACTCAAATAGTGAGTTTGAAGGCATGACGTGTGTGCAACAAATGTTACGGTTTTCCCATACATACTCTTAAGAGAGTGAGATAAACATAGGTTGGACTTGGGCAGAATGAAATGTGGAAGCCTCAACCTCTAGGGTCTGGAAAATCGTGGCCACAATAACAACAAATCTAATCCGAAACACGATATCGGCTTTTTAAAACTAGTATTCTAATTGGTTCAAAATACTGTGCACAACTCACGCAATTCTTTCGTTTGACATGCAAAAATAATTTCATAATTTTTTTCTTTTTTCAAGTCTCTTAGCGATGTACAAAACGAGCTTGAGCATACAAATAATTTGCAAGCTGGACCTGGACTTTCATTACTGTCATCACTAATATTCATATTCTTTGCAATACTTGAATACGAGTCTGACTTTTCTATTTTGATTGATAAAAAGATTGGACAAACGGGGTTTACAGAAAAAAAAAGACAAAAATCGGTGCCAAAGAGACTCTGTATTGCCATTTGCAAGTGCAGAAAATGATAATACGTACAAAATGCCAGGTCACGGACCCATTACCAGGTACAATTATTTCCATCTTCTTCAATCTTTCATAAATAATAATAGGGAAATGTTTTTTTTTGAGATAATAATAGGGAAATGTTAATAGGGAAAAGAAACAAAATTTACTAACTATAATATAGTGATTCTCAAAAAAAAAAAAAAAAAAAAAAAAAAAAATCCTATACTATAGTGGCTCTGGATCAGTTAAGACCGTTTGGAAGCCAAAGATCAGTAGGTTCCAGTCGCAAACTCTGACACACACAAAGACTTTCTTTCTCTCTCTATGTCTCTCAAAAGGTAAACTTTGAACTAAACAAAAAAATTTATTTTTATTAGTTTAAAAACTTGCTTATGGAAAGCTATAAACTTCTTATTTTTTGGGCACATTCATATATCGTTTTTAGTATTACAGATATTCTTGAATTTGTTCATAATGTTTTATTGTCTGAAAGTACAAAGGTTTTTCTAGTTCTGAGGTCTAAATGAGTTTGATGAATCTGTTTTTGCCAGAATAGCCCGATATTTGTGCGAGTGTTGATGAGTCAGCACTGGAGTGAGAGTGGGTCAGAGAGCGAAGAGTTGAATTTGAAGGACTTTGAAGGGTTGTTGGCAAAGCTGCCTAAGTAGTTGTCTTCCTCTTCTTGAAACTTGGATCTCCATCTGGGAAATTAATATTTTTCTATCTATTATTACAGCAATATCTTTTGTCCCCATACACAGATTCCATTCAAGAACTCAGTTTGTTCACAGAGCTAATGGTATTTACATCTATTTTTTCCTTATATACTAGGAAAGACTAGAGTGGCACAAAGCTGTACTCTTTAACGGTTACTTCTCTTTCTCTCTTTCTTCCAAATTGCCCCTTTTTCTTCTTAGTCTTGGGGGTATTCGAAAATCACTCCATTTCTCTCTCTCTCTCTCTCTCTTAAGCCTGGCCTATTTCCATTTGGTAAGGAATTAGATTGATCTGAATTTTCGTGTTGTTGATGTTGATGGGTGTTCTAGTTTATTCTTTATTGTTCTTTATTGAATGGTTACTATTGATTTGGGATATGGGTGTGCTGGCATTTTAAATTTATAGTGAATTCATGGTGGTCGTGTACTCTGCTTATGGCCTTGACTTCTGGGACATGGGAATGCAATCCCATTGGCTCTCTTGTCGTGAGAAGGGGTTACTGATGAGTGTATTAGATCTGGTTCAGTGTTGGGAATCGTTGGTTGTTTAATTTATGTGATCTGGGTTTTTATATCTGTCACAGGTTAGTCCTAGATTGGGGATTTGATTCATTGGTGTAAAGATGAATGGAGCTGTGCTAGTGGCTGTAGCTGCTGCAATTGGTAACTTTTTGCAAGGATGGGATAATGCTACAATTGCTGGTACTTCCTGAATTTATTTGCTTTCTATATTTTTTTGAATGTGAATCTAGAAAGCTTCCTTCCTTAATTCATGTTTTGAGAGTTAGGTGTGCAATGAAATTTAACTTAACTGGAATTTACTATTGATGGTAGTTGAATTTGTTTCATGGTCTCCAAACATTGCATTTAATTCTGTTTCTTTGTATTCTTTTCAATTTGGTCCCCATTTGGTGCTGAATGCCCTCATTCAAATGCTTAACTGTGAAAAGGTATGCTTCTGATATCTGAATTGTTTATCTTAAGGGGCTATTGTTTACATAACGGACGACCTTGATTTGCAAACTACCGTAGAAGGGCTTGTGGTGGCTATGTCGCTTATTGGAGCCACAGTTATTACAACATTCTCAGGACCCGTATCTGATTGGCTTGGTCGGCGTCCAATGCTTATAATCTCATCAGTGCTATACTTTATAAGTGGTTTGGTAATGTTGTGGTCACCCAACGTCTATGTCCTATTACTTGCAAGGCTTTTAGATGGATTTGGAATTGGTCTTGCAGTTACTCTTGCCCCGGTGTATATATCTGAGACTGCCCCACCAGAGATAAGGGGTCGGTTAAATACTCTTCCACAATTCACAGGTTCAGGTGGTATGTTTTTATCATATTGTATGGTTTTTGGGATGTCACTGACGACCTCACCCAGCTGGAGGATGATGCTTGGAATTCTTTCCATTCCCTCTTTCCTATATTTTGTACTAGCAGTATTTTACTTGCCTGAATCTCCTCGGTGGCTTGTGAGTAAAGGAAAGATGACTCAGGCAGAAAAGGTTCTCCAGAGATTGCGTGGCAGAGAAGATGTTTCAGGTTCTTTCTTTATTGCAAGTTAATTATTTGTAGTTGAAGGCCCCCCTGCTTGTTTTTGTGGATCCACTTGGTTGCCTACACTCTGATGTTGAATCATGAATGGTGTGCATAATCATCTCAAATAATTTTTCATATAACTAGTTCATGCAAGTTGATCATTCAATTAAAGATAACAAAGGCTTTATACATTTTCTTTAGTTGGCATTCAAAGAGTTCCAAAATATTGCTTTCAACATTAGTGATATGAGAATTTGTAAATAAGGTTTGCTTCTTATAAATGGGTCATTGTTGTTTACCGTCAGTTGTATTTATGGAGTGATATTAACTATTTGACTTTAAGAAATTTCTGAGGACACGTTTCTTGGATTGCTGATGAGAAATAGATGCATAATAATGAATTTGATGCTATCATTTTGAATCTAAAGTGACAGAATTAGGAATAGTAACTTAAAAAAGAAGTCCCTCAAGATCCTTATTAAAAAAATGTTTACATGCAACTGATTCATAAATATCTCAAACTCTCTCCTTACATTCAAGATGCACAAGATTGTCAAAAATATGTTAAATTTTATAAATTGACTGTCTTAACATATTATGTTTGTTAAAATTGGAACCATCGAGGTCAATGTGGAAATTTTTGGGATATGTTACAAAAGTTATGGCATTATCAGATAAACAGCAGAGAAATTTGTTTCTGGGCAGGATTCTTCTATAACTTTCCAAGAGATTTTCCATAAATCTAATGGTTGGAAGGCATAAAATCATTATTTTCTGAACGGAAGAGAGTTTGATATTAGCTATGACCTAAAGAAGCAATCTTAAATGAGCTTATGTGCTTGTACCATAACCATGTCCTAGATAGTCATCGTTTGGCACAATAAGTTGTCTCTTTCCTCCATTGTTAAATGAGTAACTTTTTTCCCCCTCCTCTTTTTCTCCTTACATCGTGTTCCATATAAACATCCCAGTTACTGTGTTTACTGTTAAAGGAAAAAAAAAAAAAAAATTATGAGCCTTGCTTGTTAAGCACCATATTGCATTAAAATCTATGAAAACAGAAGTTTCAGGGCTATCTGAAACATTCTTTATGATATAATTTAATTGTCTGTGACTAATTTATCATACTGATCTTGCTGAGGCATCTTTGAACCACAGGTGAGATGGCTTTGCTGGTTGAAGGTCTTGGACTTGGGGGCGAAACATCTATAGAAGAATACATAATAGGCCCTGCTGATGAACTTGCTGATGGTCAGGAGCCAACTGCTGATAAAGACACAGTCAGATTATACGGACCTGAAGAAGGCCTCCAATGGGATGCCAAACCTGTCACTGGACTGAGTTCACTTGGCCTTGCCTCCCGCCAGGGAAGCATGGTGAACCAAAGTATGCCACTCATGGACCCTCTTGTGACTCTGTTTGGTAGTGTCCATGAAAACCTCCCTGAGTCAGGAAGTACGCGTAGCATGCTTTTTCCTAATTTTGGCAGCATGTTCAGCACCGCAGAGCCACCGGTTAAAACTGATCGATGGGATGAAGAGAGCCAGCATAGAGAAGGTGAGGAGTACATGTCAGAGGCTGGTGGGGAAGACTCTGATGACAATCTACATAGTCCGTTGATCTCTCGTCAAACAACCAGCTTGGAAAAGGACATGGTCGCCCCTACTTCCCATGGCAGTGTACTGAGCATGAGGCACCACAGCAGTCTCATGCAAGGAACAGGGGAAACAGTTAGTAGTACAGGTATTGGTGGTGGCTGGCAGTTGGCATGGCAATGGACTGAGAGAGAAGGTGAGGATGGAAAGAAGGAAGGAGGATTTAAAAGGATTTATTTGCATCAGGAGGGAGGTCCTGGAACCCGACGCGGGTCCCTAGTTTCACTTCCTGGCGGAGATGTTCCAGCGGAAGGCGAGTATATCCAGGCTGCTGCTCTAGTAAGCCAGCCTGCTCTTTATACCAAGGAGCTTATGGAGCAGCATCCAGTTGGACCAGCAATGGTCCACCCAGCTGAAACTGCTTCAAAAGGACCAATTTGGGCTGCTCTTCGTCAACCAGGGGTTAAGCGTGCATTGTTTGTCGGAATTGGAATTCAGTTACTTCAGCAGGTAGTACCTGTTTATATATAATTTATTTTTATTGCTCTACTTAATCTTTAAATGATTAACACTGTTCTGATCCATGTGAATGGATTACTCTAGTTTTCTTTCTCGTGCTTCTTCTTTTTAAACCCTTTCTTTTCTTTTGTCAGTTCTTTCATGATGATTTACCCATTTGTTAACTGCTTGAGAGGCCCAATCTGGGCTAGTCCTCTCAAACCAGTAGTTAAGCATGCGGTTTATGATAGGTTGGAATACAGGTTTCTTTTGCAGGTTGTAATTGGATATCTATTATGTTAATTGATTAACTTATATTACTCTAATACCTTTCAATAAATAAAAAAAAACTTATATTTCTCTACTACTTTTGCTCCTGGTAAGTCAATGTAAAAGCTGTGACCCAGTTGGCACAGATTCAGTCCATGCATGTCTTTTGAATTAATTTTCATTCTTTTTCTTTTATTTTTATGATCCTCTCTTTCATGTTTCCTGATTGGGGTTTCCCTGTATCTTAAATTTAAAGTGGTGGTTTCCACTTTTCAAGTCACAAAATCTTTGGAAGGAACAGAGAATTTGACCTAAGTCATTCTTAAACCTACCATAACCAGTGAGCTCTTACCACTTTGAATTTTTGTCAATTTGGATATAGCTAAAGAATCATTATGCAGAAACTTTCTGAAGAAATGATGGTTATAGTCACATTTATTTCATGTGATAAAGTTTTTAACTACATTTCATCTGTGGCATCCATGCAGTTGCTGTTCTACTCACATTTTGCATTATTTTTTCTCATTTCTTCCTTAGCTTCCTTTAACTCGTTGGATTTTGTATTTAAAATTTGGGAATTCTTCTTCTCGTTTTCCTTGCATGAAAATTCTCTGTTTGGTCAATTGAGTTATAATGATTTATGTGATAACTAAGTTTTTTTCTATATGCATGTGCAGTTTTCTGGAATAAATGGGGTTCTCTACTACACTCCTCAAATTCTAGAAGATGCAGGTGTCGAAGTACTTCTTGCAGACTTGGGCCTTACTTCAGAGTCTGCATCGTTCCTTATTAGTGCATTCACAACCTTGTTGATGCTTCCTTGTATTATTTTAGGCATGAGGCTCATGGATTCTGCTGGCAGAAGGTGAATTTTTTTTTTTTCCCTTTTTATTTTATGATTTTTACTTTGTCACTTATAACTATGTTGGGAATCATTAAATCCAAGATCCTCTTTTTCTTACATGCTTAAATATTTTCCCTAAATAGTAACAGACAATGACACTCTTTTTATGCCTTACCTATCTAGTTAGAGACAACACAGTTTATTTGCTGAACTGCACTTGCTTGCATCCATATTTCTTATTGCCTCAGTTCTGTTATATTCGTCCTTGTTACATTTCTAGGCATATGATAATTGTCATATGTAACTTTCGTGAATTATACTCTCATGATTAGAACTAATAAAACCCGTTCTGCAGGAAGCTATTACTCACTACAATTCCAGTGCTGGTAGTGTCGCTCATCATTCTAGTATTTTCCCAACTTGTCACAATAAGCACTGTTGTTAATGCAGCACTCTCCACCGCTTGTGTTGTGATCTATTTCTGCGTCTTTGTCACGGCCTATGGGCCAATTCCTAATATACTCTGCTCTGAGATCTTCCCTACAAGAGTTCGAGGCCTCTGCATTGCTATTTGTGCCCTGGTGTACTGGATTTCAGACATCATAGTCACTTACACATTGCCAGTACTGCTTGAAGTAATTGGCCTTGGTGGTATCTTTGGCATTTACGCTGTTGTGTGTGTCATCTCCTGGATATTCATCTATTTAAAGGTTCCAGAAACAAAAGGCATGCCCCTCGAGGTCATTACTGAGATGTTTGCTGTTGGTGCTAGCCAAGCTGCTGCTGCGAAGAGCAAGTGATTGAATTCTTTCAACAGATTTAGCCACTTTTTGGCTGTATCAGCTGCTGAAGATGTCATCAATCTTCCGTTTGGAAATTTTTGCTTCTTGTGGTTGCATTATGAATGAAAATATTCTTCTAATTCAAACTCGTTGAAAAAATTTTGCCTTATAGCATGATTATTTATTGGAGACTTCTAATAAAGAGCATAGCTGATATAGTTTGATGTCCATTGGTAGCCAACCTGGTCTTTCATGTAATAATACTATAATAGCGATACCATTTCATGTACTAATAGCGATACCAATTTTTTTTTTCATGTTTTTTTAAATCAGCTAGTTTCGTTATAATGATTTAAGGGAGCAACACTTCCAAAAAATGTGACTCGTCTGGGTTTAACCTGTTGAACATCAACCCCCCTGGCCTAAGCACCTGTAATTAGGAATCCGAGTTTAACAACCATCAAGCGTTAGATAGTACCCTCTTTCTTGAGGAATATTGGATTCTCTGTTTTCCATTTGTGTTTAAATTTTCTTTCTAGTATTAGCTAGCTAGATTTTCACCCAAGGGTTGACATGTTCTCAAAAAACTACTGGCATTTTTATTTTTATTTTTATTTTTTCCAGGTTTTCAGCATCTCTCTCTCTTAACTTGTAGAGGAATGAGGAATATCTAATCTCATTGAACTCCAACCTCATCTTCCTTTCTAAAAGAAACAATTCCATCATCTGCCAAACCGAAGGAAACATATTTGATGAAAATAACATGCATCAACCATTCAACCTGACATTGGCTGTCAGTTAGTCAGGTAGAAATTATAGGTTTGGTTGAATCTTCATTTTGGCGTCTTCATCACCCAAATGACCAAAAAAGGTTTCAATAGTTAAATTAGTTCAAATCCAACTATTTTCACACATTCACCACCTACTAGTATGAAAAAGTTATCTCATGAGATTAGCCTATGAAGCACCTCGCTCTCACATTTGGTGGGCCCCCAGACGTGTGATCCACATGGAAGAGGTGTGCTCCATACACTGGTCTCATAAGATAGTTTTTCCATCAGTACACACAAATATGAGAGAGAGAGAGGGATTTACATGCAGTCAATACAGAAACCATGTGTACAACAGATTTTATGCAGTAAGGCTATCTATGGAAAAACATTGCAATCTACGTAGAATAAACTGAAATAAGTAGACTTTCTATTTACAATCCAGCCTTCGCTTTTCAACTTGAATATCAGAGATGGACGTTGTTAAAATTCAAAATTTAGAAGCAAATTCATACCAATATCTGGATATGTATTTCGTAAAACTCAGGAATCCCATGTTTGCTGCAGAACATGTCTCTTTGACAGATGACAGTAGCATTCCTAGAAGCCAGATGTAACTTACAGTTTCTGCGTTTCCTCTGAGGATGAATTGCTTTCAACTGAAATTGGGGCAGGATCTGATGTGGGGGGCATAGAGTCACTGGTTTGATTATTAAAGGAACTCTGTTCTACTTGCTCACGAGACCTTGGATGTTCCTTGAATGGTCTCTCAAAATCTTTAGCATTTCTGGGATCTATCATTAAATTATTGAGTTTTTGCTCCTGCAAACAAAAAAGAATTTTCAGAGAGCAATATGGGGGTGACATTTTATGCCCTACAGTCCTAGTAATCAACTGCTTGTCAATTTCAAGTACACAAAAACATGACTTAGAATAAATACAAGTTCATTCAAGTTCCTAGGCTAATTAAACAACTTCTATTCCTTGGTCAATTATACAAATGGATGGATGCAGGGTAGATAGAGCCGTAAGTTGAGATAGCTGCATGGAAACATGCTTAGACTTTGAAAAAATTGCCTAAGGTAGTAAGGTGTCAAAGTTAAAACAACCTATTTCAACCACCTTGTCAATAGAAGGTGCCAGCTTGGAAAATATAAGCACTAACAAAGATACATTTATGGAACTCTAGCCTGAAACATGGATCCATTACCAATTGCAATTACTCAAATCAGCGTAAGCCTCACTTCAGAAGAAAGTTGATGACATGAAGGATTCAATTATCCCAGCACAACAGATTTGAAAACATCTCACATTTTTCAGTGTGTTTGAATTGTCCATTTAATAACATGGTAAATTCAAGTGCTCTCGAATCATCCTTATTTTCTACCATTTAACTATCTAAGGTGAGAACCATTATTTGTTTGATTTATGATAGTTCTGCCGGAACCAATATATCATGCCTTGATCTGAAGGCATCACTGTTGGCATCAACATTGGTGTTAAGAATCCAACCCCAATCAGATGAGTTAAATACGGGAACTGTCATATCTCCTGTATTTGGCAACATCATCTACATGTAAAACTAAACTCAACAGAGTCTTCAGCCAGACTTAAGGTTGGCTACAAGTACCCCAATTTTGTAGGACCAGATTTGGTAATGGCCATTTTGGCCCTACCTTGATATCGTTCAACTACATCAAGGTCTGCAAATTCCAAGACACTGGATGTTTTATTCAGATGTAATAAAGCTATTGTGCATGGAGATATTTCCCCCGTTTCTAGTAGTAAACATAGTTGCATCTCAGTACTTAGTACTTACACTTTGTAGTGCTTCAAGCTTTCTCTGCATTGCCTCATGCTCAGCTTTAATACGAAATGGAACACCATGCTTTTGATAAACATTATTCTGTGCTAAGTCTTCATCAATGTCACTAGCTGTCGTTGCAAAAGGATGATTAGCAGGAATCCACCGAATTGTATCAGGATCAACATCAGCAGGTACCGATTCCCCTTCTTTAAGGAACACTGTCGGCCTCTTCCACTGGTACGCCCGTGACCTCCTTTTTTGATGGATGGCTTGTTCCTCTTCCGTCAGAGTAACCGGGGCTAAACGATAAACCTTTCCACACATTTCAACAGTCGAATTGCTCTTCCCAACCTTCACCATCGGATTATTGAACGGGTCTTCATACTTGAGAGGCCTCGAGCTGCATCAAAAAGAGTATGTTATCACTAAAAACTCGGAAACCAAATCTAACACCGGGTTTAAGGATTGGGATCATACATGCCTCTTCTATCAGACCTCAGCTGCCCACGTCTAACGAGATCAGCTACAGAACCAGGAGTTCTATGCCTCAACTTCCTCGCCGCATATACTCTTACAGCAATGACCAACAATGCAATTGCAATACATAACCCTATTGCCAGATTACTCCCACCATATCTATTCATCTTAGACCAAAAAATGAAATGCCCATAAATTCATACATAAATATAAACGACATAACATACAAATCTATTCACTATATTCAAAACAACAACTTTGTTGCAACGAAAAAAAAAAAGAAATCTTTTTTACCACGAAAACGAGGGGAGGGAAAGAGTTGATTGTTCCGTGCAATTTGGAGAGTTGGTCTTTTACAGCGACGGTGATTGTCTGAGTCTTAACCGCCGGTTCATCTGGGTCACTCGGAGAACCGGAATAAGCTCCCAGTACAAATTTCCGGTTCAGCTGCTTGCTACTACCACTTATGAAACGAAATTCCGGTCTGAGTTTCACAAAATTCAAATGGGTCTGATGCTTTGAAACCCAAATTGAAGGCTACAATAACCAAATTTAATTAGAAATAATTAAACCCTGAAATATTTGTAAATAATAATAATAAGGCAATGAATGAAACAGAAAGAGATATACCTGGAGAGAAATGGGATGGAATTGAAGAGTCCAAATTGAAGCCATTTAGGATTGTTAATTTGGAATTCAAAGATCTCATATATATAAAATGTGTTAGGGTCTTTTGTGAAGATTACAGATCCCACTCAGCTCCAGGAGGAGTTGTTCTTCCTGTTGTTTGAGACTAGAATTGAGAGGGTTAACGAAAAGCACATATCATATGCTCCAAAATTATGGTTTAAATGTTAATTATTTGTGTAAACTGTCAGTTGTGGATCCGTGGCGCAATGGTAGCGCGTCTGACTCCAGATCAGAAGGTTGCGTGTTCGATTCACGTCGGGTTCAATTCCCATTTTATTTTTTGTTTAGAATTTGTTTTTCTAAAACGACGTCGTATTCTATTGGGTAGAATGAGAAGTTTTCGTGCGCGCTTGGAGCCTAAGACGACGTCGTATTCGATTGGGTAAATGAGAAGTTTCAATTTCCAAGCCCAATTGAAAACAGAAAGTTATAGATTTTTTGACTCATCAGTAAAAGCCCAAAATAGTTTTCTTCTAGCATACTATGGCCTACGTGAAAACAAGAAATCCTAGCACGACCAAAGTTTCCTAGTAATTTGATATATACCTTTTAACTGAAAGATAAATTACACCCTCCAAAGTCCTTAGTAGCAGTAATTTGTTCCTATAAAAAAATTTTAGTTATTTGATATATATATATTCTTTTACTAAAATAGAAATTACACCCTTAACGATTTTGATTTTAATCCATAATATATAGAATTTTTTTAATTTGAATGCCCAACATTTAAGACTGTTTAGCAATATTGTCAATTTATCCAATCTTATTTTAACATACCACATTAGTAAATAAATAAAAAATATTCTTCTCAAAAAAAAATTATAGTAAATAAAAAACAAGCATTTAAGCAACAAAAAAAAAAAAAAAAAAAACAAAACAAAACAAAATTCAGCTGGCAATCCCATCCTTCTCTATCTTTTCCACCCCGTTTTTCAACTCCAATGTAGGGGATCTTGTCCACTGCTCCACCATTATTTACTATTTTTCATTGGACGCTTCTCTCTTATCTTAACTTAGCAAAAAAATATCCCTTGACACTCATTCCATTATCAAGGCAAGGCTAAGTATAGTGCTCTCACTATGAACTCTTCTGGCTTCATTATGGGTGCTTCTCATACTATCAACACTCTTGTTCATTACGAAAATCAAAGTGCTATCCATATTGTCTAGAATGATGTCTTTCATAAGCACTCTTAGCACATTGAGATTGACTATCACTTCATTCACCATCACTTTTAGTAAGGCATTAATCTTTACTTACTTTACGTCTTTTTTACAAACTAACTTGCTTATGTGTTCACGAAATCTCATCAACTAAATGTCTCCTTTTCATCTCTAAACTCAAGATGACTTCCTCCACACCACCTCTAGTTTGAGGGGATGTTATCATACACCATATATTATATCTTGTATTATAGATGTGTATTTCATATATATCACATCCCTAACTAAGCTAAAATCAAGGATCATCACTTTGTCCTTGATTTTAGTCTTAGTCAAGGCTTTTATGTTTGATATACTTTCTATAGCCTATATAATCAGACATTCTTCGTGTATTTGATCCTACAAATTTTCACATGATATAAAGTTTACTCTCTCATTCTCTCATATGTTCTTACTTTCAACAAAGATGAAGATTTAATTGGCTCACTTAAGTTGGAAATATAAAATGATTAACAAAAACAAAAATATAAAATGAGTTTAAGAACGAGCTCACAAAGAGTAAGAACATTTGTACGAGAAGAAAAGAACAGTACAACAGTGTTCTAATCAAGAAAGAAATAATAACTTTGATGGTTAAATATTTTTATGGTATTTTAAATAAATCATTGACTTAGCGAAATTATAATAAAATAACGGACAAAGTTTAGCTACAAAATTAGTTGTAATCTTAGACTACAAACTTACTTAATATCTTTTTATTGGAGGTGAATTTTGGCAAATCTACTATTGGATTACATCTTCTTCTTATATCTTCCATACTTGCAAAATTTCAAGAAAATTAAAAATCAATAGCTATGTCATTAATAAATTTTTTAAATTTTAAGTTACTGTAATTTAAAATTATGCACAAAATATAAGCTTATAGATCATATAGTGAATGATATTCGATTGACACAAAGTTTAACATGTATATTAAGGGCGTAAAGAACATGCAATTCAATGGTTAGATTTTCAAAATATGTTATATTATTTATTTATTTGAATGGGTTTGTAACTTTAAGTTACAGCCAATTTTGTAGCTAAATTTTGTCATAAAATAACAAGTTAGCTTACAACAAAAGCTAACCCTTAACAAGCTAAACCAAATGGTCATAAACAACTATAAAAGCCTAGAAAGGAGAGGAAAAATAAAATACCCAAGGTAAAACTAATCCTGATTCGCATGCGCGAGACGAGATGAATAAGTATAAGACACGCATCTGATATAGATAAGGCTCAAATCTACCTAGGCTTTATATCTTAAGATATCAAAAGAGATCTGCAATAATTTATAAACACTTCTTACTAACGAGAGACTCACAACAAAGACCAAAGTGTTATTTTTATTTTTATTTTATAAACTTCAATGTTTATTTCAAAACTACCTTACAAGCGGACTCTATGACAACTAGTAGATTGTGATTATAATAACAGAAAGGCAGAAAAGACTCTATGGAGAACCTAGTAGTAACATGTGCTGCAGTGTTACACTCCCTCTTGATCCAATAGAAACAGCAACAATAAAAAATTATAAAAAATAATCATCAAAAAAATTATCAAAAAAATTATCAAAAATAATCATAAAAAATTATCAGCAACAATAATCATCTAAAAAAAAAAAAAAACAGCAACAATAAAAAAGGACTCAGCATAACATGAAATATTACTAATAATGTCACTGATAGACCAATTTAGAGAAGAGTTTGGAGATGAAAGGGGATCAAAGCAAGCTTTTGCATCACCCTCAAAGATAACTTGACTCCATCTTTCAATCTGTGCAAGTTGAACTGCCTAAAGAATGGCATGGGCTTCAGCTTGGAGGGCTGAGCAGAGGGGATGTGTACTTGTCATCTTGTCCACACCAACAACTTACACATGTACCATTTGTCAATGGATAGCCACAGTTCACCTGGTACAATGAAAAGATAAAAAAGCTGGATCCATGTGCACTGAGTACGAATTAATTTTACTATAAAGTCATAGAGCCAAGAAAGATGTATACACTTTAATCCTCCTAAGCAGTTCTAAGTTTTTCTTTGCTCAGTAAATAAATAAAACAGTCTATGTTTTTCTTTGCAAAGGCAAATCCAAATCAAGAAAGAAATAATAACTTTGAGAGTAAATGTTATGATGGTGTGTTAAATAAGCCACTAACTTAGTCAGATAATAATAAAGTAACACGTTAGCTTACAAAGAAAGTTAACTTCCAATAGACTAAACTAAACAATCATAAACAACTATAAAAGCCCCAAAAATAAAAAAAAAAGGTGAACAAAAAAACACCCAAAGTAAAAGTGAAATGGATTCACATGTGCAAGATGGAACGGGATAGGGCGAGATATAGATAAGATAAATCCCGCCGTAGGTCTTATATCTTAAGATATCAAAAGAGTTCTATAATAGTTTATAGTCACTCCTTACCAATGTGGGTCACACCAAAGACAAAAGTTTTGAAAACTTATCCACACCAAATAACTTATACACATGTACCATGAGCCTCCTTTGTCAATGGATAGCCACAGCTCAAATGGTACAATTAAAAGGTAAAAAAGCTGGCTCCATGTGCACTGTGTACGAAATAATTATACTATTAAATTCTTAGAGCCAAGAAAGATTTATACAATTAATCCTCCAAAGCAGTTCTATCACTTCTATGTTTTTCTTTGCAAAGGCAGATCCAAAGCCAATGCAGAGCTTGTCCACATAGATAGATACTATATTTGTAAAGCCCCTTTTACTTTAATTTCACCTTTACATATGATATCAGTTCATGTACTACTCAATGCATCAAGTCCTGGAAATACAACTCCAAAGTCAAAGAAACCAGATCAAATTAAACTTGAAATTTCACAAATACCACATTAACCTCAATCGCTAGCTTGTCACCATTTCCTTCCATATAAGTAACTACAACAATGCAGTAATACAATACATTTGGGTGTGAAATGAAATGTTTCAAGTCCCCCTAATTTTTAAACCCAGCAAAGCCCAAAATTGTTTTCTTTCTGATTCATGATGAGGACAATCCATTGAATCCAATCCTAGTATCTGGGCAACTGGTGCCTTCAGGAATATTTTCCAGAGTGGTCATTAAAAAACTTAAATTATACAAAATTTAATAAAAATAGAACTTCATATATTGACCATAAAAAAAAATAAAAAAAAACACATACACACACAAAGACATAAGTCTTACAATTTCCTTTATGAATTTTCTTATTTTGAAATCTTTATATAATAGTTTCATTATCAATGCTGCAAATTATATCTTTATCAAAATTTTATTTTCATAAAAATTTTCTTTTCAAAATTTTAGTTTCATAAAAATTTTCTTAGGCTTTTGCTACAACTCTCTCTAAACAAATTAACATGGTTACATATTTTGAAAATTTAAATGTTAAATTGTATGTTCTTTATGTTCTTAAAACATATGTCAAATTTTATGTCAATCAAAAGTTATTTAATATTTAATCTATAAACTTATTTTTTATTTATAATTTTAGACAACAAAAATTTAAAATTTAAAGATTTGAGTGATAACATAACTATTAATATTTGATCTTTTTGAAATTTTGCAAGTATAGAGGATTTAAGGGAAAAAAAAATTTAATCCAATGGTAAATTTGCCAAAATTTACATCCAATAAAAAAATATTAAGTGGAGTTATAGTCTTAATCTACAACCAAGTTTACAACTAAATTTTGTCCAAAGCACAATTATGTTGAGCCTAAACAAATTTAGAGTGGTCCCAAATATTTTTTTTAAGAATTAAAAATTTTAAAATTTTTAAAATTTATATATAATAATTAATTTTTTTCCAAGTCAGGGTGGTCCTGTGACCACCCTGCACTTTACGCGGAGCCGCCAGTGACCAAAGTTTTGTAGAAATTTGGATCCTTTTTATCTCTTTGTCACCTTTTAAAAAGAAAGATAAAGGAGCTAATCACAAGTCACATAGTGGCCATTAAGCACAATTTTCCTCATTCGTGGGAGGTCATTTGCGTTACCTGGCCTTTTGGTATTTGATATGCACTGAGTGATTAGTATAAGCCACTTGTTTGCTTTCTTCTCGGCACACTCTCTTCTGGCCTCACTAGATTTTGTGCTATAATGCTATTGGCAGTATAGCCTTAATGGGTTAGGTGTGGCACCTGAAATGTGCGAGTAACAGTGTGTATACAAGCACTTGGCCTGTTTAGTGTGTTGACCCTTTTTTTCTTTTTCTTTTTTTTTTTTTTTTTTAGAGAAAGTTGCACACAAAGAAATAAGTTAATGAACCAAAAGAGAAGCCAAATCAAACAAGCTAACCGTGTTGGTTTTGGTTTTAGTCTATTTTCATTAGTTTATAACACTAAGCTAAGTATATATAGTTATATATTGTACGGTGATAATAACTACCAACTATGGTTGTACTCAAGAAAATATATGTGATGTTTTTTTGTGAAAGAAGAAAAGAAAATATATACAATGTAAGAGATTCCATGGGCATGTCATGCTTATGAACAATAAAATCTCAAAAAAATTTCAAAATAAGCTAAGATGTGAATCTATCATAGATCAAAATAAAATAAAAAGTATATCCTGACCCATCAAAACACAAAACAAGAGTGTTGAGAAAATATTGTGAGATTTTTTATTTTTCTAAATATTTTCTTTATTGTGAACTTTTTTTTTTTTTTGGTATAATAATAATATATTGTGATCTTCAACTTAATAGAGGAAAAATTCTATTTTTATTTTTTTACAATTAAGCGCGCGGATAATATGGATGGTTAGAATAGGAGAAGAATTGCAAATCCTCTTTTTGGTGTTCACATTGTTGAAGGAAAACAAATATATACCGAAATGAGCTCTCTAGTATATTTGCAAATTGAGAGTGGAAGGTGACGATGAAATTAAACATGCAAGCTGCGTGTAGTGATCTAAAAATATGGGGAAACAAAGGGGGAAAGGAAAACACCAAAACTCATTAAAGGCCTTTTTCCCGGCTCATAAGATTTGCATGCTCTCTTTACGTGATTTATGTAAATCTATGTCTCTCTTTATTTCAACTCGTAGCCATTCTTTTCTTTTCTTTTCTTTTCTTTTCATTTCTTAAAAGAAAATAGAAATTCTCTTTTCCTAAACAGTACTATATATAATAGATGTATATATAATGGGTTCAAATTGTCGCAATCAAACACACCATTGTCATTGATAGTGGGAGTTGAGGAGCACAGCCACCATAACAGTAATGTGTAGAATTATTAAACAATGAAAAGGTGTAGTAAGTAGTAACCCACAAGATTTTCTGGAAAATATATTGAGCTTGAAAAAGTTGTGCTTTGTTGATATCACTTTTGTAGTAGTATTATCAGAATCATAATTGTACACATGACCCCCACTTAATTGGTTATTCCCGTACTTAGGTGACCCACCCAATTATTTTATTTGACGGTCTAAAGACAAAGGAATAAATGGTTTTTTCAATAAAGAAATATTAACTATTATCTCGAATAAGTTATTGGTCTTACACTATCTTCGTTAGGACTTAGGTCAGGACAACTGGACAAGAATGGAGAATTGGAGATAATGGTTTTTTTGAATAATGAATCGCTTTTAAAGATCATGAAGCAAAGTATATTTACCAATAGTATATTTTTTGTTGAATTATGTTATTAATTTATTAATTGTTGTTAGTTAGTGCGTGACTATATATAATATAATAAGAACAAGTTTGCTTCTCGATGAACTCAATCAACCAACCCAATATTGCTAAATAAGGCACTAACTACGTTATACATTAGCCTATCTCCCAATTTCCAATGTAATGGCCATTGTGAAAAGCCTTTTCCTAATTCATAGTGACATTTTTTCTTTTGTATTTTTCCTGATAGTTTTTCCACTTTGGCCGTTCTCAAATGTCGACACCCTAAACGGAAATGTACTTTATAAATATAATCCTAAAGGTTGGACTTGGAATGGACATGTTCGATAATGACTCTCTTAATCTAACTCCTAAATCTTAGCTTCCATAATCCACATTAATTACCGTATTATGAATTATGGGTCTTTATGTGGGTGTTTTTGTTTTCTTTACATCTCCTTCTGTTTGAATTTTGATGCGGGCGGAAGAAGAAATTGATGAAATTTTGATATATGCAACTATCAATATTACAGATTAATTTTTTAATCAATATACTTAGTCATTTAGAGTATCTATTAACTTTTTTCTTATTATATATAAAGTTAGTATTATTGTTGCTACTTGCTAAGAGTTACTCGAATCGGAAATAGAAGCAAAGGGCTCTAGTCTCCCACTCACCACTCGAGACTAGCCCCTAGAAATTCCAATTGAATAGAACAACGCCGCCGCTGATTTTTAGAGCTCAACTTGTCAAAACAATTAAATAAGAACAAGAAGTTCATGAGTCGGAAATTGGTGGTGGGAGTAAAAGGAAATGTTGACATTATAGACAAACCCTTAGTTAGTGGGTTCCTTTCAAAACGTTAGGTGGATTCCTTTGCTTTGGGTCCCCCATACATTGTTCTTGATTCCATGGCCCACACTAAATTAAATCACACATAGGTGCTCTTCCCATGGCTGGGTGTAGGAGCAATCATTTCCCATCAATATATGCTTACTTTTTTCTTCGTTTTGCTTTTGGGTTGGGGTGTTGGGGTCATGTTACCATCGTTACTAGAAGCTTACATTAAATTTTCAAGAATCGAATCTAATTAATAAGATTAGAAAAAGCTTTTTCATGTGAATTCTCACCCCGTTGCAGAAGGGTAGAGCCATAGAGATTTATGCAAAAGCCAATTTTTTAAAATTTCAAATAAGCTTCTCTTCCATTTCAATTAAATAAAGTTTGGGTTGGGCTGAAAAAGCCAGGGCATCTGTGTTTGGCTTTTTTTTTTTTTTTTTTTTTTGCATGCGTTTGTGAGACTTACTGTTACTGTTCATGCACTGTTCATAAATAGTAATCACAAAGTTTGACTTTTCTCACTCTTTTCAACAAATCAGTGCATACCGTTTATTATTTACAGAACCACAAATTTCACTTTTCAGCAACTTTTTCATTAAAAATGAGTCCCACGGTACTATCTACACATTTAAAAATTATTTTGTTACAGTGTTTTTCAGTTTTCAATTTTAGTTTTTAGTTTTCAGTTTTATCCAAACGAACCCTTAGAATCTTTTAATTTTTAGTGTCTTTTGATTTGTTTTTCTTTATTGGGAGAATATGAATTTGAAGTTCTCTTTCTCCGACCATTGTAGCTATTAAACTATAAAAATAAATGAAGTTTCAAGTTTTTCCGACTAAGAAAAATAAAATAGAGTATCAGATTAAAAGAAATTCAATTACATGTACAAAGTTGCAAATTTATCGACGTTAACTAGGAGAAAGTATATCATGTTTCGGTAATATCAACTCAGTATCTGTTTTGATATTTCCTACCCAATAAATGAGTGACACATGTTTCAAAAAATCATATCAGACTATTCCAATAAATGATTAATTTATCTTCCCGATAATATAGAAGATTGTGATTAATTTATTAGAGTAGTCTGATGTGATTTTTTGAAACAGGTGTCACTCATTTATTAGGAAGGAAATATCAAAACAGATGCTAAGTTGGTATTACCGAAACACAATATACTTTCTTGTTAACTAGAGATGTGCATAAGTAGGATTGAGTCAAGTTGGAAGGTTTTTTAATCGAACCCGACCATGTCGAGTTGAGAATTTTTTAACCCAAACCAACCCAACCCACATTGATCAGGTTGAGTTGATTTGGGTAAAAAAACTAATTTTTCTTCAATTATTTATAAATTTTTTACAATTAACTATTATGATCTATATAATATTCTTAAATTATATACCAAATTTCCAAATTCATCAAAATTAATTCTAAATATCAAAACCAATAAAATTATGAAAAAAAATTTTAAATAACAAAAAAAAAAAAAACTTATATTCAAGATGAGTTAGGTTATACATGATGAGTTGAAAAAACTATCAATATGAAGTTTAAAATAAAATTCCAATCTAACCCGATTCACCGGCCCACAAAAACCAATTAGAAATGTCGGGATAGGTTGGGTCGTTTTTGTCGAATTAATAATGGATTTGATGCACTCTCTTGACGGCTGACATTGACAGACAAATTATTATTATTATTATTATTATTTAGTATTTCTTTTTAACACAGCTGTAGTCGGTTAAAACACGAATTGGAATTGGGAATACGTTCCTTCCCTAAATCAGTCAACAACCACGGTGCCAGCGTTAACAAATGGTAACAATTTCTTTATTAAAACAAAGCTCTGATTAGCTGTAAAGTTAGGTTGTCTTGTGTTGCAAGAAGTTCCAACGTCCAACTCATTTTTTCCTTTATTATAATTTGTGAGCTAAAAGCAGATAATTACATCATAATTCTTTCATTAATTTAACAATTTGAAACCTTTTTAGTACATAAATTATAACAAGTAGTAATTACATGCATACACCAAATCTAATTTTACAGAGGAATTCATAATCATCCAAACCCACCTTAATTTTCCTTTTCCAACACAACCACTATAAATACTAAGAAAGTAAAAAAACAGAAAGAAAGTTTTAAAAAAAAAAAAAAAAAATTTAATTTTGGAGAAATTAAATTCAATCCCCTAGTTGGGGAGTAGGGGTCTAGGGCAAGAACCTATAAGCATCATCTTGAGGATGTGGGTCCTTGAATCTGGGGTCAGGTTGAGGTGCAACGCACTTGTGACACGTGGCGACGACGAGGATCTGACGGCAGGAAGGGCATGAGGAGTGGGACCCAAGCCAGGTCTCGATGCACGCCACGTGGAAGCCATGGCTACACTGAGGGAGTACGAGGATCTGGTCTCCGGTGGCGAACTCGGACAAGCAGATCGCGCACTCGGAGGAGAACTTGGAGGCCGAGTCGGCCGTGAAGGTCAGCTTCGGGAGAGACTTTAGGATCTTCTTTTTCAACCCCTTGTTGGCCAGAGATGTAGACGGAGGAACGAAGGTCGGTATCGCTGCAGCTTGTGGTGGTGATTGGGTTGTGGTTGTTGTTGTGGAGGAGGAGGAGAGGCGGCGGAGCCAGGCGCAGCGAGCTACGGCGATGAGACCCAACACACAAATTAAAGCGCAGAGGAGAGCTGCGAGGATTACCACGAAGTCTGAGTCGACCGTTACCGGTTCGACTGACTCGGGCGACGATGTCACGTCGTTAAGGAATCTCAGAGTACGAGTCATGTGAAAGAAACAGAGAGAGAGAGAGAGTTCAGAGGTTGTTTGTTTGTTTTCTGTTAAGGAGAGAGAGAGAGAGAGAGAGAGAGAGAGTGTGTGTGTTGGCGCGTGTGTAATGTTTTACGTATATGTGTGTATGTAATGTTAAGTACTAGTTTATGATTTTATTTATAGTAGTTTGATAGTGAGTCAGTAAGTGTAGTAGTGACTTGTTTCTCAAAAAAAAAAGTGTAGTAGTGACTTTTAGTTTAGTAAGGTTATTGTTTTATTTTTTAATTTATTTTGACTCCAGTTCCTGTTTTTGGTCCAATTAATTTATTATGATTTATGACCCTACTATTGCTACTTTCTCTTGTGGAATAAGAATAGGAAAAAAGTTTAATTTATTTGGAATTATTTTTCTTTATTAAAAATACGGTAATCGAATAGACCATTTATATATAGTTTTAATTATATAACTTTTTTAATTAGCTATTTAAGTGTTTTTAAAAACAATCGTATGTATTTCTTAAATAATGCATACTTCCAAACTAATTTAAAACTTTATGTATAAGAATATTATTAAGCCAGAGTTGTTCACACTTTTTCTATCATTTTTTAAGTTTTACTTATTCCAACAAGAAAAAGGGTCTTAATTTTTTTTTTTTTTTTTTTTTTTTTACTACGTGGAATCTGCTTAATGGTTATTACATGTTTACCCATCTGTCCAAAAAAGTGGAGGAAGAAAAAATGGACATGACATCTTCAATTAACTCCAAAGGAATGTAGATTTTATGAGATATTTCAAGATTTCCTTTTTTTGAAATTATTTTATATTGTATGGTTCTCTGTGAAGGAAGATAATTTTTTATTGTATATAAAATATTCAACATAAATTCTTCCAACATTAGTGACATAAGCCCAGTCAAATAGACCTAGAGAATAATGTGAAGAATATAAAAATTTTAATTAATTTTGTATAGTAACTCTTAATTGTATAGTATATAGTAATATATTAAAGTGAAAGTCCAATCAAGAATCCAAAATTGATTTAATTACACTCTAATTTTGGGTCAAGTATTCTTTTAAAGACTCTAATATTAAATGCCAAGTGTTTGTGCGTGTGTATATATATAATCTTAGTATCTTTAGATTTTAAATGGACATCAATTTCATACCAAGTGTTCTTATTCCAAGGGAAAGAATTTGCCGCAACCTTGTATGCAGCAATTACTACATATAAGGTAAGGTGGCAATGAAAAAGAAGTGACATCAAATCATGGGTTAAGCTGGTTGTAGCAAATCATCTTCCTATTAATGTGTGTTAATTATATTTAGATACAAATACATGTATCTAAACTTAAAAATATATAAAAATACTCAATTTGAATTTATTATGGTTCTACATAATACTATAAATGTGTAGAGTATATTACCTATTGGATAGAAGCATTATAAGTTAGTTTGGTAAGGTTTTTTTTTTTTTTTTTTAAGGAAAAGTTAGCTTGGTAAGTTAGGATTAAACTACTTTTATTTAGATCTACTATTTTATTAATACCAATCATAATATACAAGCTGTAAGGACGCGATTCGTGGCGGACCGTAACAGTGTCGGGTTCGCACGTGAAAAGGCCCCTAACAACATCATTTGTAGAGCGTGGGTTTAGAAGGTTAGGCCTTGATCGATAGGCGGTGGGTTTTTCGCGGTGTTCGTACCAGTTTAAGTTTTCCTACACCCCTGGAGTCTTTCTCCTGAAGGTGGGCTGGGAGGCTCTGGTTTTTGGCCATTTTTCCCAACCCCTTCTTTAGGTTACTTATTTTTCCTTTTATACTCGCCTGCGTCCACTGTCCTTCGCCCACGTATAGGGTCAACCTTTCCAAAATTGATACTTGTCCCATCAGCCCATATTCAAAGTCGTTGGGGGTGGTTGTAAAAGCCTAAGACTGCGGCTCTGTCAAGTTCAGAGCATTGAATGACAGTGAGAGCAGCTTTCCCTGGATATTTTAGATCTTTCGTCCTGATTTCGGTCCTATACCGTTTTTACCCTTCCTTCAGGGGGGGGAACTTTGGGTCTGCCGAGGACTGAGCCGTCCTCGGCGATATCCACAGGTTATTTTGTCGAGCTTGGGCCATAGCCCTCCTCGGCTTGGGCCTTCGGATTTTCCCCAGGTAGATGGGCCTGGCCCGTAAATCATTTGGGCCCCACAATAGCCCCTCAAAACCCGGCTGTCCAACCTCTTGGTTGGAAATGGGGGTTTTGGTGATGCCAAACCTCTTCCTACGGCCCAATCAATTTGGCCTTTTAATAATGCTGGCGGCTCCTCATCTGTCCAAGAAACACGCCGGTCTATGAGGCAGCCTTTTGATTTCGCGCTTGATGCGCTCTTATCGTTTGGGTATCCCAAAACGTGCTTTTAATGACCACTATTTACGAGACTGCTTTAATTCGGCGGTTTGTTTTGATGGGGTGGAGAAACGGAACCGGCATGTTCGTGTTGGCAGATTCCTTTGGATATCTGATCCTATTAAATGTCTCCCGCTCCACCCTCAGTATAAGAAGGAAAGGCGGAGGTTATTGTTTTTGTAAAGAATTCCTTCTCATCTTTCTGAGATTTGAAATATTTGGCCTCCCCGAGGGTTCATTTTACCCACTGGTCCACAAACTAAATCGTGATACACTTTATCATAACAACGAGTGATGTAGGAGCCAAACCCCTCCCATAGACGCCATGTTCCAATAAAGCTCATTATGGCTCGATCGGGACAGGGATGGCGAAGACTCAAAATCAACCTCACCCTTCTTTCAGTCAAAATCCGAAGCAGGGACTCGTCACGTCAAACTTTCGGCGTGACTGAGTCGAGAACACCCATCATCAGTACCTACCGCTCTCCTATGAGCATACCTAGTATGGCTCCAGTGTGTTGGGAGTCAGGATCGAGGCAGGGACTAAGCGTCTCTACTTCTTCCTCTCTTCCTTCACTGGGGCTATTCTCCATCTCCCTTTCTTAGTCTTCCCAGCACCAGTTCCATCCTGGTGCTTTCACTTCTCCCTCTTTTGCTCATTTTTCTTTCTTTTCATCTCTTCTCTCTTTTCTTCTCCTCCTTCTTTACTCATGTCCTCCATCTTCTTCATTCATCTCCTCCATCTTCTTCATTGATTTCTTCCTTACTATTTCCTTCTCCGCCATTTCTTCCCAAAGACGATTCTTATCATTATATGAGCAGTATCGAGGCAAAGATTAGAGAGACTTTGAAAACGAGTTTAGAAGACGCCTGGGAGTTTAGTTATCTGTACTACGGATGTAACTATCGCTTAGGCAGTTCGCATTTTGTATAGGCTCGTTCGAGCCCTTCTTTGTACATTGTAATAATTTTTCGTATTAATAAAAATCGTTGTTATTTTATTTCGCATGTTTTGTCTCTATGCTTTTTTTTTTTCCTTTTGGATCTACAAACGCTGCTCGGCATATTAATATAGCATCTAAATCAATGACGGCTAAGACCAAAAGATTTGATAATAAAAAGACGTCGCCATAATTTTAATAGAAATGCTTGACATAATAAGGTCGATCAGTGAAGAGTAATACTTACCCCATGCTAGCCGAGGAGAGAAACGAAGGCTTGATGTCATGTAAGGAATAACCATTTGAAGATATAGCACCCACCAAATGAGCGGCCTTCTTATATGACTAAGTGCTGGGGCTTTCCACCCCCTTCCTTACACCTTTATTGGTCTTAACCTTTTATGGTGTTTAAGCCGTGGATGAAGTGACCTGACATTTTTATCAAGTAACCCATCTTACGGGATTCAAACCTTTTCTTATCCAAGTATTTGGTTTCCCCATTGGCTTGGGTCCGAGGACCATACAAGGCCTTGGTTCTGTCCAAAACTTGTAATTTTTATAATTTTTTGTACTTGGTTTCCCCATAGGCTTGGGTCCGAGGACCATACAAGGCCTTGGTTCTGTCCAAAACTTGTAATTTTTATAATTTTTTGTACTTGGTTTCCCCATAGGCTTGGGTCCGAGGACCATACAAGGCCTTGGTTCTGTCCAAAACTTGTAATTTTTATAATTTTTTGTACTTGGTTTCCCCATAGGCTTGGGTCCGAGGACCATACAAGGCCTTGGTTCTGTCCCTGGGCCCATATGCTGAACGGGCCTAGGCCGCGAATTTACTGGGCCCACAAATTAAGAGGTGTTTCCATAACCTTTGATCACGCGGTACCTTTTGGCGTCCCAGTGTTCGAGGTGCACCCTCTCGAGACTCCTTTATCCTCAGGGTTGCAGACGACGTTGGAAATCGAGCCAGAAACATTTTGTCTGTAGCGTTCCTTGGGACGCTGCGCGAATTAAATGCCATCGGTTTACTTCTGGGTATAAATGGGATAGGGAATCACTTCACTTGCACATGAACTCTCCCGTTCCCTTCAGAACTATATTTCTTCCATATCCGCGATCTCTCTTTCTAGTGCCACTGCCTCAAAGCAAGATGTTTGAGGCTTGGATAGGGATGAAAGGTCTCCGCGCGCTTCAGAGGCACCGAATCCTCAAGGTGATATGGTATGGACAAGGATGGCACAGATTCAAGCCAGTCCTCCGCCTTGACAGGAGAAAGATGGTATTCCTCCTTCTTTTAGTCAAAATCCGAAGCAGGTTCTGGTCATGCCAGTTTTTTGGTATGTCAGAAAAAGAAATTTCCGCCATCAGCGCCGTCTGCCTTGTAGCAGGCAAATTTTTGCGGGGGCTTCCCAACTTCCGGCTCCCTACACCTTTTCTGTAGATGGTGTTAGCCTGAGGTCAGGTTTCCTGCACCTTTTCTGTACTGGTGCAGGCCCCAAGTTGGGTTCTTTTGCTGCCTGAGTTATGGGCGTGCAAAAGCATGGAGGGGGAATAAGGTCTCGAGGCAGTAGCCAACCTCTCCTCTGAACTGCCTCCTCGGCTTTATCTTTACTCTCTTGTATTCTTCGTTACTTACGTAGTTAGTTTCGATGTAGGCTTTGTTTCAGCTTTCCATTGTACACTGTACTGTTCCTTTGTCTTAATAAAATATGTGTTTATTTCTTTATACATATCTTTCTTCTCCGTAACCACTACTTTATGCATGAATATTAAATATGAGTTTGCCCTTAATGACATTCTAGGCAGAGAAAGGCCTTAACAAAGATTCCTACTAGTTTAGACTTACAAATATTATCAAACATAACAAGGTTAGTCATCAAATAAATTAAACTCTTGGAACTAACCGGGATAACGGCTGAGTGCTACGTGATGCATACAAGAGCGATGTCCGAGTACGACAAACTCTAAGTAATTCGTCCGAGAGGGTAGCCGAGTAGCGAGGGGCTTTGGTTGTGCTTCTGGATAATATGTTACGCCGTATCGCATCAACCCCTTTGATATTGGGGGATCAGAGGGTGGACCGAGGAATCCGCGCAATCAAGGTATTAACCCATCTGTTAACGCGGAGCTCTCTTCGGATGAATTTTGAGGTTTATGTGCCATAGTTTTTTTTTTTAAATAGTTGGTTCCCCATCCAGGTAGTTGGTTTCCCCAGAGGCTTAAGTCCGAGGACTATGCAATGCCTTGGTTCTGTTCAAAACCTAGTTTTCCACATCCAGGTAGTTGGTTTCCCCAGAGGCTTGAGTCCGTAGACCATGCAATGCCTTGGTTCTGTCCAAAACCTAGTTTTCCACATCCAGGTAGTTGGTTTCCCCAGAGGCTTGAGTCCGTAAACCATGCAATGCCTTGGTTCTGTCCAAAACCTAGTTTTCCTCATCCAGGTAGTTGGTTTCCCCAGAGGCTTGAGTCCGAGGACTATGCAATGCCTTGGTTCTGTCCAAAACTTAGTTTTCCACATCCAGGTAGTTGGTTTCCCCAGAGGCTTGAGTCCGTAGACCATGCAATGCCTTGGTTCTGTCCAAAACCTAGTTTTCCACATCCAGGTAGTTGGTTTCCCCAGAGGCTTGAGTCCGAGGACTATGCAATGCCTTGGTTCTGTCCAAAACCTAGTTTTCTCTTTGTGTGGGATCTTGGCTTTAGGGGAGTTAGCTCCGCAGCCAAGCCCCTAGAGTTTATCCATACGGTTAACGTTACCAAGTGCCTAGTTTGCTCTTTACGGGGGACCTTGGCTTTAAGGGAGTTAGCTCCTCAACCAAGCCCCTAATCAAGAAACGTAGTCCGTAACAGAACTTTGTACTAGAACTCTATAACCAACGGTTAGATATAACAAAGAAACTCTATCGACCCACTTCCTATACCAAAACACAAGTCTTTCCCACAGACGGCGCCAATTGTAAGGACGCGATTCGTGGCGGACCGTAACAGTGTCGGGTTCGCACGTGAAAAGGCCCCTAACAACATCATTTGTAGAGCGTGGGTTTAGAAGGCTAGGCCTTGATCGATAGGCGGTGGGTTTTTCGCGGAGTTCGTACCAGTTTAAGTTTTCCTACACCCCTGGAGTCTTTCTCCTGGAGGTGGGCTGGGAGGCTCTGGTTTTTGGCCATTTTTCCCAACCCCTTCTTTAGGTTACTTATTTTTCCTTTTATACTCGCTTGCGTCCACTGTCCTTCGCCCACGTATAGGGTCAACCTTTCCAAAATTGATACTTGTCCCATCAGCCCATATTCAAAGTCATTGGGGGTGGTTGTAAAAGCCTAAGACTGCGGCTCTGTCAGGTTCAGAGCATTGAATGGCAGTGAGAGCAGCTTTCCCTGGATATTTTAGATCTTTCGTCCTAATTTCGGTCCTATACCGTTTTTACCCTTCCTTCAGGGGGGGAACTTTGGGTCTGCCGAGGACTGAGCCGTCCTCGGCGATATCCACAGGCTATTTTGTCGAGCTTGGGCCATAGCCCTCCTCGGCTTGGGCCTTCGGATTTTCCCCAGGTAGATGGGCCTGGCCCGTAAATCATTTGGGCCCCACACAAGCTAAACACACAAAAAATTGTGTCAATACTCCTGAAAATTTTAGAAAGAAAAGAGGATGGTAGATGTATTTATAAGTTATGTTAATGTAGGCAGTGGGATGGTGGTGTCATACAAACCACGGCCATTGTATCTTTAACCAGACAAAATAAGTATCAGTAATGTTACCCAAAAAAAAAAAAAAAAAAGAGTAACATTAGAATGTAAAGAGTCCTATAAATGGATGCACACTAAAATTTGATGATGGTTTTATGCTTTTATCCCTATTTTTATAGAAAGTAGAGCCATTTTTAGCCTAAAGTCAAGCCAATTAATAATAAATATTAACTTTTACCATTTCCTAATGTTGGTATGACCCCTTTGAAATCTATTTAATGTGTGCCTAATGCATCAGTTAAGAAAAGCCAAAAGTAAAAACTATAGTTTCACACTTTGAAACATGGCATAAGATTACACAGATAATTCCTAATTTCCTATTAATCACTAAATAGTATGATATGTTGCCTGTATGATGTATATATGTGTATCATGAAGATCCCTTTTTATTTCCTTAATCTTTGCATTTTAAAAAAAAAATACTAATTACTTGTGGAGAAAATAGTAAAATATATTTCATGTCCATTCAATTAGTTCACATTTGTCAAAAGTTTTTTTTTTTTTTAACACTTTTTTTTTCCATCTATTTGTTTTGCATTTATCATTAATATTTTGACTTTCATTCCATTCTAACCAGAATATTCCGTTCTGGTACATAAATAGGTACACTATATACCTAATATTTTTGTCTTTGTCAAAAGTCAGAAGCCTAAATTGGCCATTTGGACAAAATTTTGGCATGAAATGAGATCTAACTTTGTGGATTAGAGTTTGAGGTTTGGAAACACCTCATTTAAGAGGACCTTTGTTGTAATGCAAGTAACAATGAAAGACAAAGACTAGAATGACTACAATTTCTAAGAAACTAAGTACCGATATCTAAGTTATTTCCAATGCAATTGATTTGAAGTAATCTAATTCGAAATAAATTGACTTGAAGTGAAATATAAGTAAACAAACTAATTCAAAGTGATTCAATTCAAAGTAAACTACATAAACCATATACTAGTCATCATTCTAAAACCAAACTAATTGAAAGCAAGCACAGCAACTAGATACAAGAATCAAACTTAATTAAACTTGATCACAAAGTTCACGGAAAGCACTTACAAACATAAATTCTTCTCTACTCCTAAGAACTACAATATCTCCTACAAAACTAAGTACAAATGATCTCAACAAATTTTTTAGTGTATTCGCGGTGTTATTTTCTGTAGAATATGCCTCTATTAATACTTAAGATTTTAGCGGTTATTATCATTTATCAGTTTATGTCTTCCATGTGTTTCCTTGCTAATTGTTAATGACACTTTCCAAATTTTCAACTATTCTCAGTAAACCTCTTACAACTTCTTTGAGGCAATTATTCCAAAGTTAACCGCATCAATGCCATGTGTCGCTTTTGCAGATGTGTGTTTCTAAAATTGCTCAAGGCCCTTAACTACGTTGAGGGAATTGCTCCACCCTGCCCTCAACTATTCGAGTATTACTAGATTAACTCCACTTATCAACATCCTAGCATTACTCCTAGTTTTCAATTATTTTTACTGGGGGCACCACATCACCTACACCTTTTCAGTTGTGCGTTTCTTACTGTGCCTCTATTTCATCCCACAAAGAATTATTTTAACCCCAACAGAAACCATTACAAGCAACATTTAACTCCATGGCAATTGTCATTTAAGCCCAAGAAGAGAAACACGTGAAATGAACAATTGTCAGTCTCTCACCTAACTGTCAAGGGCCTTAAGTATAAATAGAGGACTCGTTTTCAAGAAAAAGAAACCTAACAAACTTGCTTATACAATACAATGATCATTCTCTTTGTTAAGAGTCTTGAAAGCTGATTATAGAGATGTTTTGATGGGATTCAGGGCTGCTAAGATGGGTTTCTTCAAGACTTGACTGGTGGCATTGATGGAGGTTGGTGGCAATAATTGTGGATGGATGGGTATGGATTCGATGGGTATAGAGAGAAAATTTAAATAAATAAAAATAAAAACCAAAAAAATAGTAATTTACTAGAAAAAAAAAATTAATATAATTTTTATGTGCTCAAAACAGCATGGTTTACAGGATGTAGTTTAATACTGTACATCAAAACTACGTTGTTTTCAGCTTAGTTGGAATTTAACAACGGCCCCAACAATAGGTATTGATAAAGGGATGCATATCAAAGCGTATTATACTTTTCGGATCCAAAATCTAAATGTTTAAACTTTAAGCTTTAGAGACAAAACAAAATGACCACATTCTTTAAGAAAACAAAGTGCAATTTAATCAAATAGAAACATTCCTCATCTCTCTATAACATTTGAGACAAGTAAAGAATATTTCCATTCCTTCCATCGCATATAATCAGCCCTGCTAGGAAATTAGAATGGGGCAGAACCATGTCAAATTTTGTTAATTTGCAACAAACTCCTAAAGTATTATTCTCACTGTTTCGGTATCACTCTTAGCTCTAAAGTATTATTCTCACTGTTTCGGTATCACTCTTAGCTTTTTATGAGACAGCAGGAACAAAACATTTATGTTATATAGGGACGAACTGCTCTAATATATGTCAAATAAAAAATTTATATTTTATAGAATCTTATACTAACAATTGAATTACTTTTCAACACCATTCTCTAGGTTAGAGAGTTTCCAAATACGAATTGAACAACTCTTCATGTTTGAGCTTATTGAGTTGCTGATCCAGAGTTCAGCATTTCAGCTCCAGTACATGGTTATGACTTATGAGACAAATATGGCCCTACCTCACAAATCACAATTCACGTGTCTGCTTCGAAAAAAAAAATAAAAAAGCATTATTTTACATTATTAGCATCTTGGACTTCATGTTGAATCTCAGTAAAACTAGGGTCAAAGCTTGGGTCCAATGCACTAGAGCACTGGACCCAATCCCAGTCTGTAAAACTATATGCATTTTTAAATTAAGCACTACTAAAATCAAGTGAAAATTAATACAAATCACACATAGGTCACTTCCTAGTCAGGGTGAAGATCAATATAAGTTGGCTTACTAACACATGTATCATAAGCCTCTTCTTGTCAGTGTAGAGTAAATGTTCAATTTGTATAAGCTATAATGGAAAGATAAAAATCTGCATCCAAGGAAAGTTTCACAATTACAAAGATCGCATTCACCATGTGCACTGAATACAAAAATAGTTATACTAGTATAAAATCTATGAGTGGAGAAAGATCTACACACTCTGAATCCTCCAAAGCAGTGCTTCCATTTTTTATAAGAGCATTGCTTCTATATTTTCCTTTTTAAAGGCAGCTTTGAATTCCAATACAGTGCTTGTCCACATTGAGTTCATGGTACTATAAAGTAGTGATATATTACGAAGAGTGGTTACTATACTAGGGATCAAAAGTTCCTTTCCCTTCTCTTGTTTTCTCTTAATTCTACACCTATGTAATAAATAGCATACATTTAACAGTTTCTGTATAAATAATCAATATTCATTTGAATACCACCACATACGAACGTCAATGTCATGATGATCCATACCCTTACTGAATCTGTATGTCCTTCAAATTCAATCAACTACGTCACTCTCCATGGCTCAAGATACCCCTGCACGGTCACTTTCTAATGACACAATTGACCTTAACAAAAGCAATTCAGCCTAAAATGTGGGTGACAAGTAGGCCCCTTCCCAGATGGACAGCAAAATCTAAACCATTATAGACTGTAGCTGCCTTGGGAGGCTGAATTTTGGACAGAATAAACATAAATAAATAAATAAAATTCAATCATTGGGCTTTTGAAAATTGCAGTTTCATTAAACAATAATCAGCGTCTGCTTGTGGGCTGTCCAACAGAATACAAAGTAACATGTGTTCTAAAGGTACATCTCTCACCTTCAAAATATTGAAGCTCTGTTTCTCACAAGTCAAATCTCACATTCCATCTACCATTAACATCAGCATTGAAAGTCCAATTGTTTTCCCTGATCTGCAGATACGGAACCTGAAATAAAAGATTTCAAAACAAAAAAGAATAGTATCAGTATCAGATAGTGAATAAATGCAACCTTTAAAAACAAGAAAACACAAGGTGAAGACCAAGAGGTGAAATGAATTTGAAGCCTTTACAGTACAACTGTAATTTTTAGGTATTGAGTAAAATTATAATTCAATCAACAAAATTTATAAGACTAGACAAAAAATCCAATATTTCAGCACAAGCAATCCCTTTACACAGTAAGCATTCTTGTCACTAAAAATTGACTTTGAGGAATGAACACCATCAAGAATGGACAATAGAACAACAATAAAAATTGGAATATTAAAGATCTAGGCATCAGGTATCATGGGACATACATAAAATGCTAGCTGAAGGTTCTCTACAAGGACTCCAAAAATGTACGTGTTTTGAGTCTCAGTAATAAGTTTTAGCCAAAAATATACCTTTTCAAGCACTTCATAGCCAAGTTTTAGCCTGACGTCTTGCTCCTTCTGAAAATTGAATACACTCCAAGAAAATTCAGCAGCTGCTCTTGACTTTGTCTGCCAAAGCATAATGACATATTTGTGGCATAAGGACATATTCATTACAATCTATTGCTTCAAAAGCTATATGAAAAAAAAAGGTTCACACCAATAAGGCGAAAAATTTCACAAACCCCATAGAAAACACTAACCTCTTTAAATTCTTTGTCCACATCACATTTTCCCTTAATATTAAAGCTTAACAGGCCATTAGTTGTGACTGGAAATGACTTTTTTCCACGTACACTGTACCGTAGCTTCTCACGCCTATCATATTGTGCGCCAACCCCAAGGCTTGCTGATAACTACAATTGAATGTATCGATTATAGTTTAACAATTAAAAAAAAATGCACATAAAACAATCTTAAGCCATCACTGCAATCATTAAGTCAAAACACACTTCTGGGTAGAAATGCCTTATCACTGCACTAAAATAACTCGGAGCTCCAATTCTTGTATCTAGCTCTCCATGGACCTGAGCCAAACAAATACAAAGGATATAAATAAATAAAACAAGCAAAATAAACAAGTTTGAAATAGCACTTATACTTGATTATGACTTTCAATTTTAGAGCATTCGCATCAGCTCATATAAAAATGTATGTCTATTTTAGCATAAAAATCTTCTTTTTCTATTTTACATAACCATTTTTCAAAAACACCCACAACGGATTATTTATTCAATTGTCAATTTTATCAAAATATCAATATTTCTTGATTTTTTAATTGTTTCTCTCTCACATCACAACTACCATCCACTCTCTTCCTTCATCCTCGGAAAACATAAAGAAAGAATCAAAAATGCTAAAATACATAGCTATAGTTTGTAGCCATGTAAATTTACACCATTACTGTAACTAAAATGGAAAATGGACCATAGATGCATAACTTTCGTCAGACCAATGTGGGTGATTTTTAAGGTTAATTGGCCAAAATCTTGCATTCAGGCCAATTCACAAGGACTGATGCAAGTGCTCTTACTCCCTAGGCGGAGAAACCCAAGTTGGAAAAAAAAAAAAAAAAAATGTAATGCCACAAAACCCCAATTACTAAACATGATTACTGAGTCATAGCAGTAATACAAAAGCTCCAAATTTCAAGAATTGGAGAATTGGGAAACACTAGTACATACAGCAGTCTACATAACATCAAACCACAAACTTAGCCAGACATAGGTGAAGACAACCCGACCATGGTGTCCAACCCGAAATCTAATTGAAAAAAAAAATTGTACTAAAAAAATTATCCACTGAACTTTGTCTAAGAACTTTCCAGCATTTCAGTTCAATCGCACAAAAAAAGTAAAAATAGGAGCAGCAATAGCAGATTGTATAGCACCCAAAAATCCAATCAAAAGGCACTAACATTCCCCTGACAAAAATGGCCTAACTTTAATCTCATTTTTCAAATACATTTCAGTGTAACCAAACACGGCATAGAGGAAAAGGAATGAGAGAAGGAGAGTACCTGCAAGTAGGTATTGGAGTCAATTGGCAATTTTTCCTTGGCGTGGATTCGTAGAGAATTGGAATAACCACCATATCTGAGAGAAGTCTCCATTCGCGATTTTGAATTAAAAAATAAAAATTGAAATTGGAAACCCTAAGCCCCAAATGATAAAACCCTAATCCAAATACAGACAACCCAAACTCTTCAGAATGATATTCATATCATATGTTTATCTTTCAGCTACTGGTCACAGTCTCACAGAACAGAAGGTACTAACGGGTATCACGTGTCCTTCCTTTACCCAATCCAAGTTTGCCACGTTACGTTTTTTTCTTTTTCCTTTTTTAACCGTATCGGATTCCAACCGTGCCAGCCGCTATTTTCCTTTTTCTTTAGAATTGTCCTCTTTTGGGGCCTACGTTGTCATCTAAAGGAAGGGTGGAGATTTATTTTTGGCCAAGATTTTTGTTACTTTAGGTTACGTATATTTTATATTTGTCTAGTTTCAATGTGATATTCATGCACCTTTTTTGTATCACTGTAGTTTTTACATTTTTTTTTTTAAAAAACAAAATTATTTACTAGATTTTTTTTATAGAGAATTTCAACCTAAGAGAGTTTGGAACATTATTTTTCATTTAATTTTATTATTGACATTACTTTTATTATACTCCAATCGTAATAAATCATGTCAATATTCGTTAAAAAGAAGTTATGAAAAATATTGTTCATAGAGTGACATTAAACTAGGCCACATGTTATAGAATCAAAAATTGTCCTTGAAACCTTTTTTTCTAATAAGTCTCTTTGCTTAGTTATTATAATTGTCACTAATTCCCTAAATTCTTTAAGTTTAAGAATTACTTTTTTTTAACGAGTCTCTTTGCTTAGTTATTATAATTGTCACTAATTATCTAAATTCTTAAGTTTAAGAATTGTTTCATCTTTTTCTTTTGACAATTTTAATCTCATCATATTCTATATTTGAAATTCCCTAATTTCTTTAACTATTTAATTGAATGAACGTAACCTATTTATAATTAAGATCACCAAACCAAGAACTTTGTAGCTTAATTAGCACCTCTTGATGTTTCCAACAAAAACGTTCATAATTCAAATTTCCCTACCCCAATTCTTGATGTATCATATCAAAAAAAGTTGAGATCACCAAATCATAGATAGTGTAGATATTGGTGATTTCAATATTACTATTAACTATTGAATTGTTGGATTATGAATAACAAAAAAAATAAATAAATTTTTGGAACGTAATTGAGGTTTTGAAATCTGGTTTCAATTTTTTGAGAGAAATGAATGTAGTTATTAATCATAGTAAAATTCTTTTTGTACAAGCTTAAGACATACAGGTGGAACAATTTGACGCAAAACTTGCACCACATTGTATAGTTAGAAGCAAAACTTGCACGATTGCACCACGTTCACGTCTTTAGCCTTCCTTGCTAGAGGATGGGGCACCTACACTTAGGGATGGCAATTTCTACCCGATCCGCGGATACTTGGCCCGACCTAGTTATATATATATATATATATATAGTTATAACCCTAAAATACCTCACCTCACACTCACAATCTCTTCAACTACCTCTCATCTCTTTCTCTTTAGCTCACCACTCTGACTCACTCTCCTCTCATGTCTCACGCCGTTGGCCACCAAATGTCAACCGCCCCTCTCTCATGCTCTCAGCCTTTCGATCTCACTCTCTTTGTCGAAGAAGACGAAGATGAAAATCTAAGATTCTCACCGCAAAGCCTCTTCTATCTCACCCAATTTCGTTCAATATTGCTCCCTATATTTGCTTTGCACTGAGTTTAGTGATAGCTAAAGCCAACGACCACAACCACGATGATTTATGGCAATGGTTTTTGATGTTTTTCTTCCATTTTTTTCCTTGCATGTGCTTGTTTTAGATTTTGATTTCAAATGTATTTGGTTTTTGTGAATAGGAAATTTGAATGGGTATGGCGGATTTGATTTGAGATTTACTTGGATTTGTTATTTGTGCTGTTGTGATTCTTTTTTCTCAGGAAAACATAATTTTTTTTAAAAAATTGATTGGGCCAAGATTGGGCCACTGTTCGGGGCTGAAGATTGGGCCCTGAAGTGGCCTGGCTGAGCAGGGCCCAGCAGGGCAAGTCAGGGTAATAAACAGTCTGGGTTCGGGCCATAGGTCTTGGCCGGTGGGTCAGGTCCAAGTATGAAAAAACCCATTACCATTCCTATGGCTACAGTGCTTGAATTTGATTATGTGACACTAATGATATAGTACGAATCAGAGTTTTATTTTGAATTTTTCAGTGAGAAAAAAGAGTTAGGAGTAGGATTTATATGGGCATATAGGGGTTCAAAAAGTTAGGTCCGCAAAACTAGAAATAAACAGGTGGGGAAGACTCAGAAAAAACAAAAAACTGGAAAGAGAAAATAGGTGTGACAACATGTGTTTCAACTCAAATATAAGCCTGTTTCAAAAAAACTCAAATATAAGCCTGTACTACCACACATGCAGACTACAAGTACAGACCAATGGCCCCGTTAATTTGGCATTCTATCATGCACTTAAAATAAGTGTAGCGCTAAAAATCCATGGCCATTAATGTATAACTACATAAATATAAGTAAGCAGTAAGCACATCAAAATTCCCAGTCAGGTGTTGCTCTTGGCTGTATTTTTGTCTGCGCGATGAAACATAAAGCCAATCCGATGGGTGGTGAACACTCTAATAATTATTATTATTATAATAATACCCACTCGTCATATCTCCTCAATAAACTCCAGAAGATCATCAACCTCCTGCCTCAAGGCTGTAATTTTCTGCTGCTGCAAAGCAATCCGATTCTCAATTTCCCGTCCCCCCGACTTTTTCTCATAGCCGTCCACCACAATTGAGTGTTTCGCCATCAGCTTCTCTTGCAAATCTTTCTCCTTAACAACCAGCTCCTCCACCTATACAAACAGTCAAAAAAATTAGTAATTACATACAGTAAAACAAATGTGTAAAGCAGTTAAGATAGTGTTAGTGATCCAAACATATAGACAATACTTTGTTGAGTAATAGCATTCCAACTTCTAATGATGTTGAGTAATAGCATTCCAACTTCTAATGACTTGAACACTGACGAGTATTTGAGTTTATTTGCAACAAAAAAGTTACACTAATGTTCAGTTTGATTTGCGTTTCAATGCAAGCATACATACTATAGGCAACAAATAAACAGCAACTGAACCTTGGGTAATATCTGAGAGGCCTGCGGAGAAGATTGCAGGAATGCCAGCAATGGTTTCAAATCTTTTGAAAGATCTTTCAACAAACCATCAAATGCTTTCCGAGCTGCTTTACAAGCTTGGACATCTCCTGTCCTTGACAGGTCACGTAATGATGCCTCCAGCTTATCATGAATCGTTAAGCATCGATTGATGTTATTTTGGAACTGTTGAATTACTGCTAGTACCTGAAATAATGGCAAGGCACATATATAATACTAATACTTCTTTCCAATTGTAAATTATGATTTTACATAGAAAACAATCACCTACTTACCTCATCCCATTGCAACTTTGCCAAATAGGACGGTGAAGACTTGGAGATTGCCAAATCTGCATGCATGTATATAATGCCGGCAACAAAAAGAAGGAAAAATCCAGAAATCAACATCAACGGCTCCCTTAACATTGAAAGATTGCTGAACTTGTAATAAACCTGCAAAATAACCAATAATAATCATGGGATGCGAACATACAGAACAATAAAGGCCACAGAGCATAACACTGAATTTTCTTCTTAATTTAATTTTGGGGGGAGTAGGGTTGGGAAAGGCGCAAAAATATAATCAATTTAATTTTGAGAACTAGAAGATAGGAAAGGAAAACCTTGTACATGTAAACTGTATGCCAAAAAATTTAGGTCAATAAAAGAGGCACTGTCAACGAATTCTAAAAAATTTAGGTCTCCAAGAGTCTGTTTGGTTGGTGAGTTCAAACAGCAATTTTTAAGTGTGAAAAAAGTAGTTTAAAAAGTGTTGTGAAAATACATGTTTAAAGTATTCACAATGTAAAAAATGTGTTTGGTACCATGTTCCTAATAACATATTTTCAAAAGTAAAAAAACACAATTGTGTGTTTGGTATGTGTATGTGTTTTTTAAATAAAGTAGATATTTATCTGACATGGACATTTTTTTTGTTTAAAGAGAGAGAAACTCCTTCAAAGTTCAAACTCATCTCTCTCTCACTCCTTCAGACTTCCTCCCATCTCTCTCTCTCTCTCTCTCTCTCAATGGCACCTCAGCAGTCCAGGGTCCCAGCCTCCTTTCACCATCATGACTTCACATCCCAGGCTACAATTTGAAGAATCAAATATGTTGCACAGCCAATTAATTTTCAGCCCAAATTCTGATCTAAATGCAAATTTGCTTCTCCTTTGTTGTTTATTTCTTTTATTTTTCTTTGGCTGTTTGATTTGGTTTGTGTTTTGTGGGTAGGGATTAAATTCAAACGGGTTTTGCTTGATTTGAAAGAAGAGGACCACCAAAATTGCAAAACAGCAAACACCAAAATAATAATAATAAGAGAAGGAAGAAGAAGACCACCAGTGTGGTTTTGTGCAAGAGAGATAGGGAAAAAAAAGGAAGAAGAAGACCACCAGTGTGGGTTCGTGCAAGAGAGAAGGGAAAAAAAAAGTCATGCAGGAGAGAGAAGAAAAAGTTGTCTATGTGCTGTCCGCATCAGTGGGTCCCACAATTTTTAATATATTTACAACAATGCCACTTAGCATTGTTACTCAAAAACTGAAAACTGCTCGTGAGGTGTTCTCAAAATACAGTGTTTAAACACCATAAATTGAGAACTGTGACTCAAACACCCTTAGTTAAGCACTCTTACCAAACACCTTTTTTTTTTTGAAAAGCAGATGCAAAATCATCAAGGAGTTGGGGAAAACAACAAATCTGAGATGGAATGAGGAGCTTTAAGGCAACAAGCCATCAAGTGTTCAGCTGAAGCAACCGCAGCAAATATAACACAAAGGAGCCTCCCTCCTACAAAATCTCCTATCCATGACCACTCCAAGACCAAGGATGAGGAAAGAGAGGATGAAAACAGCTTTTTGAGCTTCAACATGTTTTTCTACAAGGAGATCCACCCAAAGGAGAGGCATTGCATAAATACCATTAGGCTAAAATAACAAGTTTTTATTTATTTTTGGTTAAAGAGTACATCATTTGGTTAAATTTCTATTCTATAATTATTTATATAAAAAAAATGACTATTCCATAATTCGGTTGATTAGTTGCTTCAATAGAGTACATTACTGCTGTCCTACAAACTATCATAGGTTTTGCTGTCATGTTTTGAAAAGAAGTGATCGTAATACCTGGAAATGCTGATCATGCTCTGGCACAGCATTGGTCTTTTCCAGCGCAATCACTGGTCTACCAATGACATCTAAGTGGGAAAATTTTGTCTTCAATGGATCATGTGCACAGGAAAAAAAAAAAAAAAAGGAAAATCAAATATTTAAAAATGAAAAAAAAAAGTGAAAAATTAAACAAGGAATCAAAAAATTGTTGGCATGAGAACTAGATCTTTTCATACCTCTTGCCATTGTTTCACAGGAAAAGGAACGGATACAGAGATATCTGTAGAACCCTCAGGCAAAACAACCTGTAATTCACATGCACCATGTCAAGGCTAAAGAGATGTATTATTCTAAAAATGACAGCAATTCATGCCTATAACACTTCCTGGCCACACATGGACTATATATTGCAAAGAAATAATTCCTAAGCAGCCTGTAATGACCATATGACATAAAATACAGATTAAAGAATACTGGAATGAGAAAAAGGAAGAAATTACATAGAGAGCTAATGGGGATGACATCAGCTTCAAAAAAATTTACTCAATAGACAAGTTCACCATAATCCAGGGCAAGGGAGGAGGATCACTGCATTCTCTCTCTCTCTCTCTCTCTGAATATTTTGTTCCATTTTTGGAAAAGCAAACTTCAGCCTAACATCAACCCAAACCTACCCACCTCATAAGGCCCATGCATGGAAATGAATGCAAGTACGTAACTCAATATAGTAATAGATCACAAAAGAGCAGTTCACTCCATATTTAGTTGTTAAGGTATTCAACAGTTAGGGAATGTTCAATTATTATAGCAGCCTCCAAGAAACTCCTTTAACCCTAGCCCCACTTTCTTCAGTTGTCCCATCCCATCCCATCCCATCTCATTATTGTCTGTGCTAGCTTTATAAGATACTGGCTTTTCTAAACAGAATTGGGGTGGGGCAGGTCCAATGCCATACGTGCCACATCAATTTTCATAAATACATAAGAAATATAATATAAAGGGGCCAAACATCAATTATCAAAATATTATCATATTACTTGCCTTCACAATGAGAGTGTCAATGACCACCTCATTCATGGGGCAACCAAAAGAAAAGTCAAGGTAGCGCTTTCCCTCCGCCTGAAATAAGAAGTCCTGAAGTGGCAAGCCATATCCAATGGTAAAAGCAGTTCTCCAACCACCAAACATTGGATACCTAGGTTCAATTTCCAGTTCTGTCTGCAATCAGAGAGAAAACTAGTCAAGATCACAAATCAATTCAGATTTTCAGTCCACACAAATTGGAAAAAAAAAAAAAAGACCTTTTTAGAATCACTCCATAAATTGGATGTTGAAATGTTGCCAATTTCATCCCTATAATAAACAGAGTGAGCTCTTGGAGGCAATTTCGCTACAAGAGTCCTAACAGCTGATGCACCTCCTACATAGCGTCTTGACTGATAATCAAGCCTGCAGCAGGAAATAAGCCATAATTGAATCTGATTAACAAAGAAATAAGCATAAAAAAAATACAACCCTAGAAAGAAAATGTTGACAGACCTAGAAAATTCTCCCTTGCTTCGAGCACCTCCATGGACAAGATTGTAATGCTCTGTCACCTGCACGTTGCCCCAATGGGAAATCTCTATCTCCCGTACCAACTCTTGAGCAACTACAAAGGGTTGGTTCGCCTCAAAATGAACACCTATAGGTGAGTAAGAGAAGGGAGGAAGATTCTCATACGGACCATACTTAATCTCGGAACCATGAATCTTTGTATTTTCAATTTTTGTATAGGATTCAATTCTTGCCTCAGGCAGTTTAACAATGAGTGATTGGACCTTGACAGTGTAAGGGGAGAGAAAGTGTGCAGTGTCAGAGAAAACTACTAGCTGTATGTTAGCTTGAGTAATTTCCTCAGGGAATGGTTGCAATGCATGTGTAAAAACAGCCAAGACATCCAAAGTGAAGGTCTCCCCCTTGCCCAGTCCCTTGGGTAAAGATACTGAATAAAAAGTCAAGGCAGGAGGCATTCCTTTAGGGTGGACAACTTCAACAGGTAAACTAACAGCTGAAGCCTTCACCTTTCCTTTCCCTTCATTAGATGTTGCCGTCAAATATGCCAAATTCTTAGCCTGATTATCAGGAATCGTCAATAAAACCTCTGAAACCAAATCATTTCCCGCATTCTCCACCTGCAAATTATGGTAGAGAAAAAGAGTCAACTTACAAAATCACAAGTATAGACAAAAAATTCCCTTTAATCTCTCTCAAAAACTTCCTGGCAAACTTTGGATGCACCTCCTAGTTTTACTTGATTTTGATTTATCTTTTATGTAGAGGCAACATCACCGCATTCCGGAATCATATACCACAAAACTCTTATCAAATTATCAGGCCAATAGAAGATAAGAAAAAAGAAAAGACTCAACTCATATTTTTATTCATATGAATAAAATAAAAAGACAAACTTGTAGAGTCAGTAAAAGGCAGATATCAGGCACCTTCAATGTTGAAGTGATGCGCGCAATTTGGGAAGTCAAATCAATCTGCAAGCATGGAAAAACATGTTCAATAGCAGGTATCAAGGATCAACCACATTAAAAAATCACAATGATAAACGAATCATGATTAATAGCTAGCAGTCTTCAGCAAGGAATGTGTACTAATTTACTAAAAAAGGATCCTCTCCATTTGCCTTGAAATGGAGAGGATCCATTTCATTGTAAGGATTTAGAAATTCACAAATGTAAAGATCAATTTAGTTATATTTTCATGTAATTTAAAATCAGTTATCATTCCCTTTATTTAATAATTCAAAAGTTACAACACGGAAGGGGGGATTTGAACCCTGAATGTCACCTTTGGAAACACCAGGAGGTGCCAATTGAGCTACCAAGGCTCTTGGCAAAAATAACGAGGTACTATGTACACCTTTGGATGTCTAGAAGCTAAATGTTCACCACAAAATAGACGTTTCCCATTTGAAAGCATATGAAAAGTATCTTAAATTCTTAATCTCTGGAGGTTCGGTTT